>NW_019234423.1:127097-128472 GCF_002742605.1 Olea europaea var. sylvestris
ATAAGAACTTTTTGGAAATGTAACGACCGTTTTGGATTGAACTCACAACTTCGTCATGACGTACGAGGGATTTTGGCCATTCCTTGAAAGAATGAGCGCTTGTATATTTAAAACGCTTGGAGAGTCGGCGGACGAAGAATTGAGCGTAACTTTTGCACACGGTGTCCGTTTTGCCCCATAAGAACTTTTTGGAAATGTAGCGACAGTTTTGGATTGAACTCACAACTTCGTCATAACGTACGAGGCATTTTGGCCATTCTTTGAAAGAATGAGCGCTTGTATATTTAAAACGCTTGGAGAGTCGGCGGACGAAGAATTGAGCATAACTTTTGCACACGGTGTCCGCTTTGGGCCCATAAGAACTTTTTGGAAATGTAGCGACCGTTTTTGAATGAACTCACCACTTCGTCATGATGTATGAGGGATTTCGGCCATTTTTTTGAAAGAATGAGCAATTGCATATTTGGAACGCTTGGATTGTCGGCGTACGAAGAATTGAGCGTAACTTTTGCAAACGGTGTCCGTTTTGGGCCCATAAGTACTCTTTGGAAATGTAGCGACCGTTTTGGATTGAACTCACCGCTTCTTCGTGACGTTTGAGGGATTTCGGCCATTTTTCGAATGAATGAGCACTAGCATATTTTGAACGCTTGGATTGTCGGCGTACGAAGAATTGAGCGTACCTTTTGCAAACGGTGTCCGTTTTGGGCCCATAAGTACTCTTTGGAAATGTAGCGACCGTTTTGGATTGAACTCACAACTTCGTCATGACGTACGAGGGATTTTGGCCATTCTTCGAAAGAATGAGCGCTTGTATATTTAAAACGCTTGGAGAGTCGGTGGACGAAGAATTGAGCGTAACTCTTGCACACGGTGTCCGTTTTGGGCCCATAAGAACTTTTCGGAAATGTAGCGACCGTTTTGGATTGAACTCACCGCTTCTTCGTGACGTTTGAGGGATTTCGGCCATTTTTCGAATGAATGAGCACTAGCATATTTTGAACGCTTGGATTGTCGGCGTACGAAGAATTGAGCGTTACTTTTGCACACGGTGTCCGTTTTGGGCCCATAAGTACTTTTTGGAAATGTAGCGACCGTTTTTGATTGAACACACAACTTCGTCGTGACGTACTAGGGATTTTGGCCATTCTTCGAAAGGCTGAGCGCTTGTATACTTAGAACGCTTGGAGAGTCGGCGGACGAAGAATTGAGGATAAATTTTGCACACGGTGTCCGCTTTGGGCCCATAAGAACTTTTTGGAAATGTAGCGACCGTTTTGGATTGAACTCACCACTTCGTCGTGATGTATGAGGGATTTCTGCCATTTTTCGAAAGAATGAGCAATTGCATATTTGGAACGCTTGGATTGTTGGC
>NW_019234423.1:128795-131110 GCF_002742605.1 Olea europaea var. sylvestris
GAAATGTAGCGAGCGTTTTGGATTGAACTCACAACTTCATCATGACGTACGAGGGATTTTGGCCATTCTTCGAAAGAATGAGCGCTTGTATATTTAAAACGCTTGGAGAGTCGGTGGACGAAGAATTGAGCGTAACTTTTGCACACGGTGTCCGTTTTGGTCCGATAAGAACTTTTTGGAAATGTAGCGACCATTTTGGATTGAACTCACAACTTCGTCATGACGTACGAGGGATTTTGGCCATTCTTTGAAAGAATGAGCGCTTGTATATTTAAAACGCTTGGAGAGTAGACGGACGAAGAATTGAGCGTAACTTTTGCAAACGGTGTCCGTTTTGCCCCATAAGAACTTTTTGGAAATGTAGCGACCGTTTTGGATTGAACTCACCACTTCGTCATGACGTATGAGGTATTTCGGCCATTTTTCGAAAGAATGAGCACTTGCATATTTTGAACGCTTGGATTGTCGACGTACGAAGAATGGAGCGTTACTTTTTCACACGGTGTCCGTTTTGGGCCCATAAGTACTTTTTGGAAATGTAGAGACCGTTTTTGATTGAACACACAACTTCGTCGTGACGTACGAGGGATTTTGGCCATTCTTCGAAAGGCTAAGCGCTTGTATACTTAGAACGTTTGGAGAGTCGTCGGACGAAGAATTGAGGATAACTTTTACACACGGTGTCCGCTTTGGGCCCATAAGAACTTTTTGGAAATGTAGCGACCGTTTTGGATTGAACTCACCACTTCGTCGTGACGTATGAGGGATTTCTGCCATTTTTCGAAAGAATGAGCAATTGCATATCTGGAATGCTTGGATTGTCGGCGCACGAAGAATTGAGCGTAACTTTTGTACATGGTGTCCGTTTTGGGCCCATAAGTACTCTTTGGAAATGTAGCGAGCGTTTTGGATTGAACTCACAACTTCATCATGACGTACGAGGGATTTTGGCCATTCTTCGAAAGAATGAGCGCTTGTATATTTAAAACGCTTGGAGAGTCGGTGGACGAAGAATTGAGCGTAACTTTTGCACACGGTGTCCGTTTTGGGCCGATAAGAACTTTTTGGAAATGCAGCGACCATTTTGGATTGAACTCACAACTTCGTCATCACGTACGAGGGATTTTGGCCATTCTTTGAAAGAATGAGCGCTTGTATATTTAAAACGCTTGAAGAGTCGACGGACGAAGAATTGAGCGTAACTTTTGCACACGGTGTCCGTTTTGCCCCATAAGAACTTTTTGGAAATGTAGCGACCGTTTTGGATTAAACTCACCACTTCGTCATGACGTATGAGGTATTTCAGCCATTTTTCGAAAGAATGAGCACTTGCATATTTTGAATGCTTGGATTGTCGGTGTACGAAGAATTGAACGTTACTTTTGCACACGGTGTCCGTTTTGGGCCCATAAGTACTTTTTGGAAATGTAGCGACCGTTTTTGATTGAACACACAACTTCGTCGTGACGTACGAGGGATTTTGGCCATTTTTCGAAAGAATGAGCACTTACATACTTGGAACGCTTGGATTGTCGGCGTACGAACAATTGAGCGTAACTTTTGCACACGGTGTCCGTTATGGCCCATAAGTACTTTTTGGAAATGTAGCGACCGTTTTGGATTGAACTCACCACTTCGTCGTGACGTATGAGGGATTTCGGCCATTTTTCGAAAGAATGAGCAATTGCATATCTGGAATGCTTGGATTGTCGGCGTACGAACAATTGAGTGTAACTTTTGTACATGGTGTCCGTTTTGGGCCCATAAGTACTTTTTGGAAATGTAGCGAGCGTTTTGGATTGAACTCACAACTTCATCATGACGTACGAGGGATTTTGACCATTCTTCAAAAGAATGAGCGCTTGTATATTTAAAATGCTTGGAGAGTCGGTGGACGAAGAATTGAGCGTAACTTTTGAACACGATGTCCGTTTTGGGCCGATAAGAACTTTTTGGAAATGTAGCGACCGTTTTGGATTGAACTCACAACTTCGTCATGACGTATGAGGGATTTTGGCCATTCTTTGAAAGAATGAGCGCTTGTATATTTAAAACGCTTGGACAGTTGGCGGACGAAGAATTGAGCGTAACCTTTGCACACGGTGTCCGTTTTGCCCCATAAGAACTTTTTGGAAATGTAGCGACCGTTTTGGATTGAACTCACAACTTCGTCATGACGTACGAGGGATTTTGGCCATTCTTTGAAAGAATGAGCGCTTGTATATTTAAAACGCTTGGAGAATCGGCGGACGAAGAATTGAGCATAACTTTTGCACACGGGGTCCGCTTTGGGCCCATAAGAACTTTTTGGAAAT
>NW_019234423.1:133063-133917 GCF_002742605.1 Olea europaea var. sylvestris
CGTGACGTACGAGGGATTTTGGCCATTCTTCGAAAGGCTGAGCGCTTGTATACTTAGAACGCTTGGAGGGTCGTTGGACGAAGAATTGAGGATAACTTTTGCACACGGTGTCCGCTTTGGGCCCATAAGAACTTTTTGGAAATGTAGCGACCGTTTTGGATTGAACTCACCACTTCATCGTGACGTATGAGGGATTTCGGCCATTTTTCGAAAGAATGAGCAATTGCATATGCTTGGATTGTCGGCGTACGAAGAATTGAGCGTAACTTTTGCACACGGTGTCCGTTTTGGGCCCATAAGTACTCTTTGGAAATGTAGCGACCGTTTTGGATTGAACTCACAACTTCGTCGTGACGTATGAGGGAATTCGGTCATTTTTCGAAAGAATGAGCAATTGCATATTTGGAATGCTTGGATTGTCGTCGTACGAAGAATTGAGCGTAACTTTTGCACACGATGTCCCTTTTGGGCCCATAAGTACTCTTTGGAAATGTAGCGAGCGTTTTGGATTGAACTCACAACTTCATCATGACGTACGAGGGATTTTGGCCATTCTTCGAAAGAATGAGCGCTTGTATATTTAAAACGCTTGGTGAGTCGACGGACGAAGAATTGAGCGTAACTTTTGAACACGGTGTCCGTTTTGGGCCCATAAGAACTTTTTGGAAATGTAGCGACCGTTTTGGATTGAACTCACAACTTCGTCATGACGTACGAGGGATTTTGGCCATTCTTTGAAAGAATGAGCGCTTGTATATTTAAAACGCTTGGAGAGTCGGTGGAAGAAGAATTGAGCGTAACTCTTGCACACGGTGTCCGTTTTGGGCCCATAAGAACTTTTCGGAAATGTAGCG
>NW_019234423.1:133992-143875 GCF_002742605.1 Olea europaea var. sylvestris
TTTCGGCCATTTTTCGAAAGAATGAGCACTTGCATATTTTGAACGCTTGGATTGTCGGCGTACGAAGAATTGAGCGTTACTTTTGCACACGGTGTCCGTTTTGGGCCCATAAGTACTTTTTGGAAATGTAGGGACCGTTTTTGATTGAACACACAACTTCGTCTTGACGTACGAGGGATTTTGGCCATTCTTCGAAAGGCTGAGCGCTTGTATACTTAGAATGCTTGGAGAGTCGTCGGACGATAAATTGAGGATAACTTTTGCACACGGTGTCCGCTTTGGGCCCATAAGAACTTTTTGGAAATGTAGCGACCGTTTTGGATTGAACTCACCACTTCGTCGTGACGGATGAGGGATTTCGTCCATTTTTTGAAGGAATGAGCAATTGAATATTTGGAACGCTTGGATTGTCGGCGTACGAAGAATCGAGCGTTACTTTTACACACGGTGCCCATTTTGGGCCCATAAGTACTTTTTGGAAATGTAGCGACCGTTTTAGATTAAACACACTACTTCGACGTGACGTACGAGTGATTTTGGCCATTCTTCGAAAGAATGAGTGCTTGTATATTTAGAACGCTTGGAGAGTCGACGGACGAAGAATTGAGCATAACTTTTGCACACGGTGTCAGCTTTGGGCCCTTAAGACCTTTTTGGAAATGTAGCGACAGTTTTGGATTGAACTCACCACTTCGTCGTGACGTATGAGGGATTTCGGTCATTTTTTGAAAGAATGAGCAATTGCATATTTGGAATGCTTGGATTGTCGGCGTACGAAGAATTGAGCGTAACTTTTGCACGCGGTGTCCCTTTTGGGCCCATAAGTACTCTTTGGAAATGTAGCGACGGTTTTACATTAAACACACTACTTCGACGTGACGTACGAGGGATTTTGGCCATTCTTCGAAAGAATGAGTGCTTGTTTACTTAGGATGCTTGGAGAGTCGACGGACGAAGAATTGAGCATAACTTTTGCACACGGTGTCAGCTTCGGGCCCTTAAGAACTTTTTGGAAATGTAGCGACCGTTTTGGATTGAACTCACCACTTCGTCGTGACGTATGAGGGATTTCGGCCATTTTTCGAAAGAATGAGCAATTGCATATCTGGAATGCTTGGATTGTCGACGTACGAAGAATTGAGCGTAACTTTTGTACACGGTGTCCCTTTTGGGCCCATAAGTACTCTTTGGAAATGTAGCGATCGTTTTGGATTGAACTCAGAACTTCATCATGACGTACGAGGGATTTTGGCCATTCTTCAAAAGAATGAGCGCTTGTATATTTAAAACACTTGGAGAGTCGGTGGACGAAGAATTGAGCGTAACTTTTGCACACGGTGTCCGTTTTGGGCCGATAAGAACTTTTTGGAAATGTAGCGACCGTTTTGGATTGAGCTCACAACTTCGTCATGACGTACGAGGGATTTTGGCCATTCTTTGAAAGAATGAGCGCTTGTATATTTAAAACGCTTGGAGAGTCGGTGGACGAAGAATTGAGCGTAACTCTTGCGCACGGTGTTCGTTTTTGGCCCATAAGAACTTTTCGGAAATGTAGCGACCGTTTTGGATTGAACTCACCACTTCGTCGTGACGTTTGAGGGATTTCGGCCATTTTTCGAAAGAATGAGCACTTGCATATTTTGAACGCTTGGATTGTCGGCGTACGAAGAATTGAGTGTTACTTTTGCACACGGTGTCCGTTTTGGGCCCATAAGTACTTTTTGGAAATGTAGCGACCGTTTTGGATTGAGCTCACAACTTCGTCATGACGTACGAGGGATTTTGGCCATTCTTTGAAAGAATGAGCGCTTGTATATTTAAAACGCTTGGAGAGTCGGTGGACGAAGAATTGAGCGTAACTCTTGCGCACGGTGTTCGTTTTTGGCCCATAAGAACTTTTTGGAAATGTAGCGACCGTTTTGGATTGAACTCACCACTTCGTCGTGACGTATGAGGGATTTCATCCATTTTTCGAAGGAATAAGCAATTGCATATTTGGAATGCTTGGATTGTCGGCGTACGAAGAATCGAGCGTTACTTTTGCACACGGTGTCCATTTTGGGCCCATGAGTACTTTGTGGAAATGTAGCGACCATTTTAGATTAAACACACTATTTCGACGTGACGTACGAGGGATTTTGGCCATTCTTCGAAAGAATGAGTGCTTGTATACTTAGAACGCTTGGAGAGTCGACGGACGAAGAATTGAGCATAACTTTTGCACACGGTGTCAGCTTTTGGCCCTTAAGAACTTTTTGGAAATGTAGCGACAGTTTTGGATTGAACTCACCACTTCGTCGTGACGTACGAGGGATTTCGGTCATTTTTCAAAAGAATGTGCAATTGCATATTTGGAATGCTTGGATTGTCGGCGTACGAAGAATTGAGCGTAACTTTTGCACACGGTGTCCATTTTGGGCCCATAAGTACTCTTTGGAAATGTAGCGAGCGTTTTGGATTGAACTCACAACTTCATCATGACGTACGAGGGATTTTGGCCATTCTTCGAAAGAATGAGCGCTTGTATATTTAAAACGCTTGGAGAGGCGGAGGACGAAGAATTGAGCGTAACTCTTGCACACGGTGTCCGTTTTGGGCCCATAAGAACTTTTTGGAAATGTAGCGACCGTTTTGGATTGAGCTCACAACTTCGTCATGACGTACGAGGGATTTTGGCCATTCTTTGAATGAATGAGCGCTTGTATATTTAAAACGCTTGGAGAGTCGGTGGACGAAGAATTGAGCGTAACTCTTGCACACGGTGTCCGTTTTGGGCCCATAAGAACTTTTCGGAAACGTAGCGACCGTTTTGGATTGAACTCACCACTTCGTTGTGACGTTTGAGGGATTTCGGCCATTTTTCGAAAGAATGAGCACTTGCATATTTTGAACGCTTGGATTGTCGGCGTACGAAGAATTGAGTGTTACTTTTGCACACGGTGTCCGTTTTGAGCCCATAAGTACTTTTTGGAAATGTAGCGACCGTTTTTGATTGAACACACAACTTCGTCGTGACGTACGAGGGATTTTGGCCATTCTTCAAAAGGCTGAGCGCTTGTATACTTAGAATGCTTGGAGAGTAGTCGGATGATAAATTGAGGATAACTTTTGCACACGGTGTCCGCTTTGGGCCCATAAGAACTTTTTGGAAATGTAGCGACCGTTTTGGATTGAACTCACCACTTCGTCGTGACGTATGAGGGATTTCGTCCATTTTTTGAAGGAATGAGCAATTGCATATTTGGAATGCTTGGATTGTCGGCGTACGAAGAATCGAGCGTTACTTTTGCACACGGTGTCCATTTTGGGCCCATAAGTACTTTTTGGAAATGTAGCGACCGTTTTAGATTAAACACACTACTTCGACGTGACGTACGAGGGATTTTGGCCATTCTTGGAAAGAATGAGTGCTTGTATACTTAGAACGCTTGGAGAGTCGACGGACGAAGAATTGAACATAACTTTTGCACACGGTGTCAGCTTTGGGCCCTTAAGAACTTTTTGGAAATGTAACGACAGTTTTGGATTGAACTCACCACTTCATCGTGACGTATGAGGGATTTCGGTCATTTTTCAAAAGAATGAGCAATTGTATATTTGGAATACTTGGATTGTCGGCGTACGAAGAATTGAGCGTAACTTTTGCACACGATGTCCATTTTGGGCCCATAAGTACTCTTTGGAAATGTAGCGAGCGTTTTGGATTGAACTCACAACTTCATCATGACGTACGAGGGATTTTGGCCATTCTTCGAAAGAATGAGCGCTTGTATATTTAAAACGCTTGGAGAGTCGGTGGACGAAGAATTGAGCGTAACTTTTGCACACGGTGTCCGTTTTGGGTCGATAAGAACTTTTTGGAAATGTAGCGACCGTTTTGGATTGAGCTCACAACTTCATCATGACGTACGAGGGATTTTGGCCATTCTTTGAAAGAATGAGCGCTTGTATATTTAAAACGCTTGGAGAGTCGGTGGACGAAGAATTGAGCGTAACTCTTGCACACGGTGTCCGTTTTGGGCCCATAAGAACTTTTCGGAAATGTAGCGACCGTTTTGGATTGAACTCACCACTTCGTCGTGACGTTAGAGGGATTTCGGCCATTTTTCGAAAGAATGTGCACTTGCATATTTTGAACGCTTGGATTGTCGGCGTACGAAGAATTGAGCGTTACTTTTGCACACGGTGTCCGTTTTGGGCCCATAAGTACTTTTTGGAAATGTAGCGACTGTTTTTGATTGAACACACAACTTCGTCGTGACGTACGAGGGATTTTGGCCATTTTTCGAAAGGCTGAGCTCTTGTATACTTAGAACGCTTGGAGAGTCGTCGGACGATAAATTGAGGATAACTTTTGCACACGGTGTCCACTTTGGGCCCATAAGAACTTTTTGGAAATGTAGCGACCGTTTTGGATTGAACTCACCACTTCATCGTGACGTATGAGGGATTTCGTCCATTTTTTGAAGGAATGAGCAATTGCATATTTGGAAC
Organism: Olea europaea var. sylvestris; assembly: GCF_002742605.1. Taxonomy (NCBI): domain Eukaryota; kingdom Viridiplantae; phylum Streptophyta; class Magnoliopsida; order Lamiales; family Oleaceae; genus Olea; species Olea europaea. The sequence goes on from NW_019234423.1 coordinate 138,487, forward strand.
GCTTGGATTGTCGGCGTACGAAGAATCGAGCGTTACTTTTACACACGATGTCCATTTTGGGCCCATAAGTACTTTTTGGAAATGTAGCGACCGTTTTAGATTAAACACACTACTTCGACGTGACGTACGAGTGATTTTAGCCATTCTTCAAAAGAATGAGTGCTTGTATACTTAGAACGCTTGGAGAGTCGACGGACGAAGAATTGAGCATAACTTTTGCACACGGTGTCAGCTTTGGGCCCTTAAGAACTTTTTGGAAATGTAGCAACATGTTTTGGATTGAACTCACCACTTCGTCGTGACGTATGAGGGATTTCGGTCATTTTTCGAAAGAATGAGCAATTGCATATTTGGAATGCTTGGATTGTCGGCGTACGAAGAATTGAGTGTAACTTTTGCACACGGTGTCCATTTTGGGCCCATAAGTACTCTTTGGAAATGTAGCGAGCGTTTTGGATTGAACTCACAACTTCATCATGAGGTACGAGGGATTTTGGCCATTCTTCGAAAGAATGAGCGCTTGTATATTTAAAACGCTTGGAGAGTCGGTGGACGAAGAATTGAGCGTAACTTTTGCACACGGTGTCCATTTTGGGCCGATAAGAACTTTTTATAAATGTAGCGACCATTTTGGATTGAGCTCACAACTTCATCATGACGTACGAGGGATTTTGCCCATTCTTTGAAAGAATGAGCGCTTGTGTATTTAAAACGCTTGGAGAGTCGGCGGACGAAGAATTGAGTGTAACTTTTGCACACGGTGTCCGTTTTGGGCACATAAGAACTTTTTGGAAATGTAGCGACCGTTTTGGATTGAACTCACCACTTCGTCGTGTCGTAAGAGGTATTTTGGCCATTTTTCGAAAGAATGAGCAATTGTATATTTGGAACGCTTGGATTGTCGGCGTACGAAGAATTGAGCGTAACTTTTGTACACGGTGTCCGTTTTGGGCCCATAAGTACTCTTTGGAAATGGAGCGACCGTTTTGGATTGAACTCACAACTTCGTCATGACGTACGAGGGATTTTGGCCATTCTTTGAAAGAATGAGCGCTTGTATATTTAAAACGCTTGGAGAGTCGGCGGACGAAGAATTGAGCATAACTTTTGCACACGGTGTCCGTTTTGGGCCCGTAAGAACTTTTTGAAATGTAGCGACCGTTTTGGATTGAACTCACAACTTCGTCATGACGTACGAGGGATTTTGGCCATTCTTTGAAAGAATGAGCGCTTGTATATTTAAAACGCTTGGAGAGTCGGCGGACGAAGAATTGAGCGTAAGTTTTGCACACGGTGTCCGTTTTGGGCCCATAAGAACTTTTTGAAAATGTAGCGACCGTTTTTGATTGAACTCACCACTTCATTGTGACGTATGAGGTATTTCGGCCATTTTTCGAAAGAATGAGCACTTGCATATTTTGAACGCTTGGATTGTCGGCGCACGAAGAATCGAGCTTTATTTTTGGACACGGTGTCCGTTTTGGGCTCATAAGTACTTTTTGGAAATGTAGTGACCGTTTTCGATTGAACACACTACTTCGACGTGACGTACGAGGAATTTTGGCCATTCTTCAAAAGAATGAGCGCTTGTATACTTAGAATGCTTGGAGAGTCGGCCGATGACGAATTGAGCCTAACTTTTGCACACGGTGTCCGCTTTGGGCCCATAAGAACTTTTTGGAAATGTAGCGACCATTTTGGATTGAACTCACCACTACGTCGTGACGTATGAGGTATTTCAGCTATTTTTTGAAAGAATGAGCACTTGCGTATTTGGAACGCTTGGATTGTCGGCGTACGAAGAATTGAGCGTAACTTTTGCACACGGTGTCCGTTTTGGGCCCATAAGTACTTTTTGGAAATGTAGTGACGGTTTTGGATTGAACACACTACTTTGACGTGACAAATGAGGGATTTTGGCCATTCTTCGAAAGAATGAGCGCTTGCATACTTAGAACGCTTGGAGAGTCGGCGGACGAAGAATTGAGCCTAACTTTTGCACACGGTGTCCGTTTTTGGCCCATAAGAACTTTTTGGAAATGTAGCGACCGTTTTGGATTGAAATCACAACTTCGTCATGACGTACGAGGGATTTTGGCCATTCTTTGGAAGAATGAGCGCTTGTTTATTTAAAACGCTTGGAGAGTCGGCGGACGAAGAATTGAGCATAACTTTTGCACACGGTGTCCGTTTTGGGCCCATAAGAACTTTTCGAAAATGTAGCGACCGTTTTGGATTGAACTCACCACTTCGTCGTGACGTTTGAGGGATTTCGACCATTTTTCGAAAGAATGAGCACTTGCATATTTTGAACGCTTGGATTGTCGGCGTACGAAGAATCGAGCGTTACTTTTGCACACGGTGTCCGTTTGGGGCCCATAAGAACTTTTTGGAAATGTAGCGACCATTTTGGATTGAACACACTACTTCGACGTGACGTACGAGGGATTTTGGCCATTCTTCAAAAGAATGAGCGCTTGTATACTAAGAATGCTTGGAGAGTCGGTAGACGAAGAATTGAGCATAACTTTTGGACACGGTGTCCGCTTTGGGCCCATAAGAACTTTTTCGAAATGTAGCGATCGTTTTGGATTGAACTCACCACTACGTCGTGACGTATGAGGTATTTCAGCCATTTTTCGAAAGAATGAGCACTTGCATATTTGGAACGCTTGGATTGTCGGCGTACGAAGAATTGAGCGTAACTTTTGCACACGGTGTCCGTTTTGGGCCCATAAGTGCTTTTTGGAAATGTAGCGACCGTTTTGGATTGAACACACTACTTCGACGTGACGAACGAGGGATTTTGGCCATTCTTCGAAAGAATGAGCGCTTGTATACTTAGAACGCTTGGAGAGTCGTCCGACGAAGAATTGAGCGTAACTTTTGCACACGGTGTCCGCTTTGGGCCCAAAAGAACTTTTTGGAAATGTAGCGACCATTTTTGATTGAACTCACCACGTCGTCGTGACGTATGAAGGATTTTGGCCATTTTTCGAAAGAATGAGCACTTGCATATTTGCAACGCTTGGATTGTCGGCGTACGAAGAAATGAGCGTAACTTTTGCACACGGTGTCCGTTTTGGGCCCATAAGTACTTTTGGAAATATAGCGACCGTTTTGGATTGAACTCACCACTTCGTTGTGACGTACGAGGGATTTTGGCCATTCCTCAAAAGAATGAGCGCTTGTATACTTAGAACGCTTGGAGAGTCGGCGGACGAAGAATTGAGCATAACTTTTGCACACGGTGTCCGCTTTGGGCCCATAAGAACTTTTCGGAAATGTAGCGACCGTTTTGGATTGAACTCACCACTTCGTCTTGACGTATGAGGGATTTCGGCCATTTTTCGAAAGAATGAGCAATTTCATATTTGGAACGCTTGGAGAGTCGGCGGACGAAGAATTGAGCGAAACTTTTGCACACGGTGTCCGTTTTGGGCCCATAAGAACTTTTTGGAAATGTAGCGACCGTTTTGGATTGAACTCACCACTTCGTCGTGACGTATGAGGTATTTTGGCCATTTTTCAAAAGAATGAGCACTTGCATATTTTGAACGCTTGGATTGTCGGCGTACAAAGAATCGAGCGTTACTTTTGCACACGGTGTCCGTTTTGGGCCCATAAGTACTTTTTGGAAATGTAGCGACCGTTTTGGATTGAACACACTACTTCGACTTGACGTATGAGGGATTTTGGCCATTCTTCAAAAGAATGAGTGCTTGTATACTTAGAATGCTTGGAGAGTCGGCAGACGAAGAATCGAGCATAACTTTTGCACACGGTGTCCGCTTTGGGCCCATAAGAACTTTTTGGAAATGTAGCAACCATTTTGGGTTGAACTCACCACTTCATCGTGACGTAAGTGGGATTTCGACCATTTTTCGAAAGAATGAGCAATTGCATATTTGGAACGCTTGGATTGTCGGGGTACGAAGAATTGAGCCTAACTTTTGCACACGACGTCCGTTTTGGGCCCATAAGTACTTTTTGGAAATATAGCGACTGTTTTGGATTTAACTCACAACATCATCGTGACGTACGAGGGATTTTGTCCATTCTTCGAAAGAATGCACGCTTGTATATTTAGAATGCTTGGAGAGTCGGCGGACGAGGAATTGAGCGTAACTTTTCCACACGGTGTCCGCTTTGGGCCTATAAGAACTTTTTGGAAATGTAGCGACCGTTTTGGATTGAACTCACCACTACGTCGTGACGTATGAGGTATTTCGACCATTTTTCGAAAGAATGAGCACATGCATATTTGGAACGCTTGGATTGTCGGCGTACGAAGAATTGAGTGTAACTTTTGCACACGGTGTCCGTTTTGGGCCCATAAGTACTTTTTGAAAATGTAGCGACTGTTTTAGATTGAACACACTACTTCGACGTGACTTACGAGGGATTTTGGCCATTCTTTGAAAGAATGAGCCCTTGTATACTTAGAACGCTTGGAGAGTCGACGGACGAAGAAGTGAGCGTAACTTTTCCTCACGGTGTCTGCTTTTGGCCAATAAGAAATTTTTGGAAATGTAGCGACCATTTTGGATTGAACTCACCACTTCGTCGTGACGTATGAAGGATTTTGGCCATTTTTCGAACGAATGAGCACTTACATATTTGAAACGCTTCGATTGTCAGCGTACGAAGAATTGAGCGTAACTTTTGCACACGGTGTCCGTTTTGGGCCCATAAGTACTTTTCGGAAATGTAGCGACCATTTTGGATTGAACTCACAACTTCATCATGACGTATGAGGGATTTTGACCATTCTGTAAAAGAATGAGCGCTTGTATATTTAAAACGCTTGGAGAGTTGGCGGACGAAGAATTGAGCGTAAATTTTGCACACGGTGTCCGTTTTGAGCCCATAAGAACTTTTTGGAAATGTAGCGACCGTTTCGGACTGAACTCACAACTTCGTCATGACGTACGAGGGATTTTGGCCATTCTTTGAAAGAATGAGCGCTTGTATATTTAAAACGCTTGGAGAGTCGGCGGATGAAGAATTGAGCGTAACTTTTGCACACGGTGTCCGTTTTGGGCCCATAAGTACTTTTTGGAAATGTAGCGACCGTTTTTGATTGAACACACAACTTCTTCGTGACGTACGAGGGATTTTGGCCATTCTTTGAAAGACTGAGCGCTTGTATACTTAGAACGCTTGGAGAGTCGTCCGACGAAGAATTGAGCGTAACTTTTGCACACGGTGTCCGCTTTGGGCCCATAAGAACTTTTCGGAAATGTAGCGACCGTTTTGGATTGAACTCACCACTTCGTCTTGACGTATGAGGGATTTCGGCCATTTTTCGAAAGAATGAGCAATTTCATATTTGGAACGCTTGGAGAGTCGGCGGACGAAGAATTGAGCGAAACTTTTGCACACGGTG
>NW_019234423.1:144138-164055 GCF_002742605.1 Olea europaea var. sylvestris
TCGATTGTCGGCGTACGAAGAATTGAGCGTAACTTTTGCACACGGTGTCGTTTTGGGCCCATAAGTACTTTTTGGAAATATAGCGACTGTTTTGGATTTAACTCACAACATCATCGTGACGTACGAGGGATTTTGTCCATTCTTCGAAAGAATGCACGCTTGTATATTTAGAATGCTTGGAGAATCGGCGGACGAGGAATTGAGCGTAACTTTTCCACACGGTGTCCGCTTTGGGCCCATAAGAACTTTTTGGAAATGTAGCGACCGTTTTGGATTGAACTCACCACTTCGTCGTGACGTTAGAGGGATTTCGGCCATTTTTCGAAAGAATGAGCAATTGCATATTTGGAATGCTTGGATTGTCAGCGGACGAGGAATTGAGCGTAACTTTTGCACACGGTGTCCGCTTTGGGCCCATAAGAACTTTTTGGAAATGTAGCGACCATTTTGGATTGAACTCACCACTACGTCCTGACGTATGAGGTATTTCAGCCATTTTTTGAAAGAATGAGCACTTGCATATTTGGAATGCTTAGATTGTTGGCGGCCGAAGAATTGAGCGTAACTTTTGCACACGGTGTCCGTTTTGGGCCCATAAGAACTTTTTCGAAATGTAGCGACCGTTTTGGATTGAACTCACCACTTCATCGTGACGTATGAGGGATTTCGGCCATTTTTCGAAAGAATGAGCACTTGCATATTTGGAATGCTTAGATTGTTGGCGGCCGAAGAATTGAGCGTAACTTTTGCACACGGTGTCCGTTTTGGGCCCATAAGTACTTTTTGGAAATATGGCGACCATTTTTGATTGAACACACAACTTCGTCGTGACGTACGAGGGATTTTGGCCATTCTTCAAAAGAATGAGCGCTTGGATACTGAGAATGCTTGGAGAGTCAGCAGACGAAGAATTGAGGATAACTTTTTCACACGGTGTCCGCTTTGGGCCCATAAGAACGTTTTGGAAATGTAGCGACCGTTCTGAATTGAACTCACCACTTCATCGTGACGTAAGACGGATTTCGGCCATTTTTTGAAAGAATGAGCAATTGCATATTTGGAACGCTTGGATTGTCGATGTACGAAGAATTGATCATAACTTTTGCACACGGTGTCCATTTTGGGCCCATATGTACTTTTTGGAAATATAGCGACCGTTTTGGATTTAACTCACAACTTCGTCGTGACGTACGAGGGATTTTGGCCATTCTTCAAAAGAATGCGCACTTGTATACTTAGAATGCTTGGAGGTTCGGCAGACGAAGAATTGAGCATAACTTTTGTACACGGTGTCCGCTTTGGGCCCATAAGAACTTTTTGGAAATGTAGCGACCGTTTTGGATTGAACTCACCACTTCGTCTTGACGCTAGAAGGATTTCGGCCATTTTTCGAAAGAATGAGCAATTGCATATTTGGAACGCTTGGATTGTCGGCGGACGAGGAATTGAGCGTAACTTTTGCACACGGTGTCCGCTTTGGGCCCATAAGAACTTCGACCGTTTTGGATTGAACACACTACTTCGACGTGACGTACGAGGGATTTTGGCCATTCATCAAAAGAATGAGCGCTTGTATACTTAGAACGCTTGGAGAGTCGGCGGATGAAGAATTGAGCGTAACTTTTGCTCACGGTATCCGTTTTGGGCCCATAAGTACTTTTTGGAAATGTAGCGACCGTTTTGGATTGAACACACTACTTCGACGTGACGTACGAGGGATTTTGGCCATTCATCAAAAGAATGAGCGCTTGTATACTTAGAACGCTTGGAGAGTCGGCGGATGAAGAATTGAGCGTAACTTTTGCTCACGGTATCCGCTTTGGGCCCAAAAGAACTTTTTGGAAATGTAGCGACCATTTTGGATTGAATTCACCACTTCGTCATGACGTATGAAGGATTTCTGCCATTTTTCGAAAGAATGAGCACTTGCATATTTTGAAAGCTTGGATTGTCGACGTACGATGAATTGAGCGTAACTTTTGCACACGGTGTCCGTTTTGGGCCCATAAGTACTTTTTGGAAATGTAGCGACCGTTTTGGATTGAACTCACCACTACGTCGTGACGTATGAGGGATTTCGCCCATTTTTCGAAAGAATGAGCACTTGCATATTTCGAACGCTTGGATTGTCGGCGTACGAAGAATGGAGCGTTACTTTTGCACACGATGTCCGTTTTGGGCCCATAAGAACTTTTTGGAAATGTAGCGATCGTTTTGGATTGAACTCACCACTACGTCGTGACGTATGAGGGATTTCGCCCATTTTTCGAAAGAATGAGCACTTGCATATTTCGAACGCTTGGATTGTCGGCGTACGAAGAATGGAGCGTTACTTTTGCACACGATGTCCGTTTTGGGCCCATAAGAACTTTTTGGAAATGTAGCGATCGTTTTGGATTGAACTCACCACTACGTCGTGACGTATGAGGGATTTCGCCCATTTTTCGAAAGAATGAGCACTTGCATATTTCGAACGCTTGGATTGTCGGCGTACGAAGAATGGAGCGTTACTTTTGCACACGATGTCCGTTTTGGGCCCATAAGAACTTTTTGGAAATGTAGCGATCGTTTTGGATTGAACTCACCACTACGTCGTGACGTATGAGGGATTTCGCCCATTTTTCGAAAGAATGAGCAATTGCATTTTTGGAACGCTTGGATTGTCGGCGCACAAAGAATTGAGCATAACTTTCGTACACGGTGTCCGTTTTGTACCCATAAGTACTTTTTGGAAATGAAGCGACCATTTTGGATTGAACTCACAACTTCGTCGTGACCTACGAGGTATTTTGGCCATTCTTCGAAAGAATGAGTGCTTGTATATTTAGAATGCTTGGAGAGTCGGCGGACGAGGAATTGAGCGTAACTTTTGAACACGATGTCCGCTTTGGGCCCATAAGAATTTTTTGGAAATGTAGCGACCGTTTTGGATTGAACTCACCACTTCGTCGTGACGTATGAGGGATTTCGGCAATTTTTTGAAAGAATGAGCACTTGCATATTTGGAATGCTTGGATTGTCGACGTACGAAGAATTGAGCGTAACTTTTGCACATGGTGTCCGTTTTGGGCCCATATGTACTTTTTGGAAATGTGGCGACCATTTTGGATTGAACGCACTACTTCGACGTGACGTGACGTACGAGGGATTTTGGCCATTCTTCGAAAGAATGAGCGCTTGTATATTTAGAATGCTTGGAGAGTCGACGGACGAGGAATTGAGTGTAACTTTTGCAAACGGTGTCCGCTTTGGGCCCATAAGAACTTTTTGGAAATGTAGCTACCGTTTTGGATTGAACTCACCACAACGTCGAGACGTAGCAGGTATTTCGGCCATTTTTCGAAAGAATGAGCACTTGCATATTTGGAACGCTTGGATTGTCGACGTACGAAGAATTGAGCGTAACTTTTGCACACGGTGTCCGTTTTGAGCCCATAAGAACTTTTTTGAAATGTAGCGATCGTTTTGGATTGAACTCACCACTTCGTTGTGACGTATGAGCGATTTCGGCCATTTTTCGAAAGAATGAGCACTTGCATATTTTGAACGCTTGGATTGTCGGCGTACGAAGAATTGAGCGTTACCTTTCCACACGGTGTCCGTTTTGAGCCCATAAGTACTTTTTGGAAATGTAGCTACCGTTTTGGATTGAACACACAACTTCGTCGTGACGTACGAGGGATTTTTGCCATTCTTCGAAAGACTGAGCGCTTGTATAATTAGAACGTTTGGAGAGTCGTCGAACGAAGAATTGAGCATAACTTTTGCACACGGTGTCCGCTTTGGGCCCATAAGAACTTTTTGGAAATGTAGCGACCGTTTTGGATTGAACTCACCTCTTCGTCGTGACGTATGAGGGATTTCGGCCATTTTTCAAAAGAATGAGCAATTGCATATTTGGAATGCTTGGATTGTCGGTGTACGAAGAATTGAGCGTAACTTTTGCACACGATGTCCGCTTTGGGCCCATAAGTACTTTTTGGAAATGTAGCGACCGTTTTGGATTGAACTCACAACTTCGTCGTGACGTACGAGGGATTTTGGCTATTCTTCGAAAGAATGAGCGCTTGTATATTTAGAATGCTTGGAGAGTCGACGGATGAGGAATTGTGCGTTACTTTTGCACACGGTGTCCGCTTTGGGCCCATAAGAACTTTTTGGAAATGTAGCGACCGTTTTGGATTGAACTCACCACTTCGTCGTGACGTATGAGGGATTTCGGCCATTTTTCAAAAGAATGAGCAATTGCATATTTGGAATGCTTGGATTGTCGGCGTACGAAGAATTGAGCGTAACTTTTGCACACGATGTCCGCTTTGGGCCCATAAGTACTTTTGTGAAATGTAGCGACCGTTTTAGATTGAACTCACCACTTCGTCGTGACGTATAGGGATTTGGGCCATTTTTCGAAAGAATGAGCACTTGCATATTTTGAACGCTTGGATTGTCGGTGTACGAAGAATTGAGCATAACTTTTGCACACGGTGTCCGCTTTGGGCCCATAAGAACTTTTTGGAAATGTAGCGACCGTTTTGGATTGAACTCACCTCTACGTCATGACGTATGAGGGATTTCGGCCATTTGTCGAAAGAATAAGCAATTGCATATTTGGAATGCTTGGATTGTCGGCGGACGAGGAATTGAGCGTAACTTTTGCACACGGTGTCCGCTTTGGGCCCATAAGAACTTTTTGGAAATGTAGCGACCGTTTTGGATTAAACTCACCACTACGTCCCGACGTATGAGGTATTTCGGCCATTTTTTGAAAGAATGAGCACTTGCATATTTGGAATGGTTAGATTGTCGGCGTACGAAGAATTGAGCGTAACTTTTGCACACGGTGTTCGTTTCGGGCCTATAAGAACTTTTTTGAAATGTAGCGACCGTTTTGGATTGAACTCACCACTTCGTCGTGACGTATGAGGGATTTCGGCCATTTTTTGAAAGAATGAGCACTTGCATATTTTGAACGCTTGGATTGTCAACGTACGAAGAATTGAGCGTTACTTTTGCACACGGTGTCCGTTTTGGGCCCATAAGTACTTTTTGGAAATATGGCGACCATTTTTGATTGAACACACAACTTCGTCGTGACGTACGAGGGATTTTGGCCATTCTTCAAAAGAATGAGCGCTTGTATACTGAGAATGCTTGGAGAGTCGGTAGACGAAGAATTGAGGATAACTTTTTCACACGATGTCCGCTTTGGGCCCATAAGAACGTTTTGGAAATGTAGCGACCGTTCTGAATTGAACTCACCACTTCATTGTGACGTAAGAGGGATTTCGACCATTTTTCGAAAGAATGAGCAATTGCATATTTGGAACGCTTGGATTGTCGGCGTACGAAGAATTGAGCGTAACTTTTACACACGGTGTCCGCTTTGGGCCCATAAGTACTTTTTGGAAATATAGCGACCGTTTTGGATTTAACTCATAACTTCATCGTGACGTAAGAGGGATTTCAGCCATTTTTCGAAAGAATGAGCACTTGCATATTTGGAACGCTTGGATTGTTGGCGTACGAAGATTTGAGCGTAATTTTTGCACACGGTGTCCGCTTTGGGCCCGTAAGAACTTTTTGGAAATGTAGCGACCGTTTTGGATTGAACTCACCACTTCGTCGTGACGTATGAGGTATTTCAGTCATTTTTCGAAAGAATGAGCACTTGCATATTTGGAACGCTTGGATTGTTGGCGTACGAAGATTTGAGCGTAATTTTTGCACACGGTGTCCGTTTTGGGCCCATAAGTAGTTTTTGGAAATGTAGCACCGTTCTGGATTTAACTCATAACTTCATCGTGACGTAAGAGGGATTTTGGCCATTCTTCGAAAGAATGAGCGCTTGTATATTTAGAAAGCTTGGAGAATCGGCGGACAAGGAATTGAGCGTAACTTTTGCACACGGTGTCCGCTTTGGGCCCATAAGAACTTTTTGGAAATGTAGCGATCGTTTTGGATTGAACTCACCACTACGTCGTGACATATGAGGTATTTCAGTCATTTTTCGAAAGAATGAGCACTTGCATATTTGGAACGCTTGGATTGTTGGCGTACGAAGATTTGAGCGTAACTTTTGCACACGGTGTCCGTTTTGGGCCCATAAGTAGTTTTTGGAAATGTAGCACCGTTCTGGATTTAACTCATAACTTCATCATGACGTACGAGGGATTTTGGCCATTCTTCGAAAGAATGAGCGCTTGTATATTTAGAAAGCTTGGAGAGTCGGCGGACAAGGAATTGAGCGTAACTTTTGCACACGGTGTCCGCTTTGGGCCCATAAGAACTTTTTGGAAATGTAGCGACCGTTTTGGATTGAACTCACCACTTCGTCGTGACGTATGAGGGATTTTGGCCATTTTTTGAAAGAATGAGCACTTGCATATTTGGAACGCTTGGAGAGTCGGCGGGCGAGGAATTGACCGTAACTTTTGCACACGGTGCCCGCTTTGGGCCCATAAGTACTTTTTGAAAATGTAGCGACCATTTTGGATTGAACTCACGACTTCGTCGTGACGTACGAGGTATTTTTGCCATTCTTCGAAAGAATGAGCACTTGTATATTTAGAATGCTTGGAGAGTCGGCGGACGAGGAATTGAGCGTAACTTTTGCACACGGTGTCCGCTTTGGGCCCATAAGAACTTTTTGGAAATGTAGCGACCATTTTGGATTGAACACACTACTTCAACGTGACGTACGAGGGATTTTGGCCATTCTTCGAAAGAATGAGCCCTTGTATACTTAAAATGCTTGGAGAGTCGACGGACGAAGAAGTGAGCATAACTTTTGCTCACGGTGTCCGCTTCGGGCCCATAAGAAATTTTTGGAAATGTAGCGACCATATTGGATTGAACTCACCACTTCGTCGTAACGTATGAAGGATTTTGGCCATTTTTCGAAAGAATGATCACTTACATATTTGGAATGCTTGGATTGTCGGCGTACGAAGAATTGAGCGTAACTTTTGCACACGGTGTCCGTTTTGGACCCATAAGAACTTTTCGAAAATGTAGCGACCATTTTGGATTGAACTCACCACTTCGTCATGACGTATGAGGGATTCCGGCCATTTTTCGAAAGAATGAGCAATTGCATATTTGGAACGCTTGGATTGTCGGCGTACGAAGAATTGAGCGTAACTTTTGCACACGGTGTCCGTTTTGGGCCCATAAGTACTCTTTGGAAATGTAGCGACCATTTTGGATTGAACTCACAACATCATCATGACGTACGAGGGATTTTGACCATTCTTTGAAAGAATGCGCACTTGTATATTTAAAACGCTTGGAGGGTCGGCGGACGAAGAATTGAGCGTAAGTTTTGCACACGGTGTTCGCTTTGGGCCCATAAGAACTTTTTGGAAATGTAGCGACCGTTTCGGACTGAAATCACAACTTCGTCATGACGTACGAGTGATTTTGGCCATTCTTTGAAAGAATGAGCGCTTGTATATTTAAAACGCTCGGAGAGTCGGCGGACGAAGAATTGAGCGTAACTTTTGCACACGGTGTCCGTTTTGGGCCCATAAGAACTTTTTGGAAATGTAGCGACCATTTTGGATTGAACTCACCACTTCATCGTGACGTACGAGATATTTCGGCCATTTTTCGAAAGAATGAGCACTTGCATATTTTGAGCGCTTGGATTGTCGGCGTACGAAGAATCGAGCGTTACTTTTGCACACGGTGTCCGTTTTGGGCCCATGAGTACTTTTTGAAAATGTAGCGACCGTTCTGAATTGAACTCACCACTTCGTCGTGACGTTAGAGGGATTTCGGCCATTTGTCGAAAGAATAAGCAATTGCATATTTGGAATGCTTGGATTGTCGGCGGACGAGGAATTGAGCGTAACTTTTACACACGGTGTCCGTTTTGGGCCCATAAGTACTTTTTGGAAATATGGCGACCATTTTTGATTGAACACACAACTTCGTCGTGACGTTAGAGGGATTTCGGCCGTTTGTCGAAAGAATAAGCAATTGCATATTTGGAATGCTTAGATTGTCGGCGTACGAAGAATTGAGCGTAACTTTTGCACACGGTGTTCGTTTCGGGCCCATAAGAACCTTTTTGAAATGTAGCGACCGTTTTGGATTGAACTCACCACTTCGTCGTGACGTATGAGGGATTTCGACCATTTTTTGAAAGAATGAGCACTTGCATATTTGGAATGCTTAGATTGTCGGCGTACGAAGAATAGAGCGTAACTTTTGCCCACGGTGTTCGTTTCGGGCCCATAAGAACCTTTTTGAAATGTAGCGACCGTTTTGGATTGAACTCACCCCTTCGTCGTGACGTATGAGGGATTTCGACCATTTTTTGAAAGAATGAGCACTTGCATATTTGGAATGCTTAGATTGTCGGCGTACGAAGAATAGAGCGTAACTTTTGCCCACGGTGTTCGTTTCGGGCCCATAAGAACCTTTTTGAAATGTAGCGACCGTTTTGGATTGAACTCACCCCTTCGTCGTGACGTATGAGGGATTTCGACCATTTTTTGAAAGAATGAGCACTTGCATATTTGGAATGCTTAGATTGTCGGCGTACGAAGAATTGAGCGTAACTTTTGCACACGGTGTCCGCTTTGGGCCCATAAGAACTTTTTGGAAATGTAGCAACCGTTTTGGATTGAACTCACCACTTTGTCATGACGTTAGAGGGATTTCGGCCATTTGTCGAAAGAATGAGAAATTGCATATTTGGAACGCTTGGATTGTCGACGGACGAGGAATTGAGCGTAACTTTGGCACACGGTGTCCGCTTTGGGCCCATAAGAACTTTTTGGAAATGTAGCGACCGTTTTGGATTGAACTCACCACTACGTCCCGACGTATGAGGTATTTCGGCCATTTTTTGAAAGAATGAGCACTTGCATATTTGGAATGCATAGATTGTCGGCGTACGAAGAATTGAGCGTAACTTTTGCACACGGTGTCCGTTTCGGGCCCATACGAACTTTTTTGAAATGTAGCGACCGTTTTGGATTGAACTCACCACTACGTCATGACGTATGAGGTATTTCGGCCATTTTTCGAAAAAATGAGCACTTGCATATTTTGAACGCTTGGATTGTCGACGTACGAAGAATTGAGCGTTACTTTTGCACACGGTGTCCGTTTTGGGCCCGTAAGTACTTTTTGGAAATATGGCAACCATTTTTGATTGAACTCACAACTTCGTCGTGACGTACGAGGGATTTTGGCCATTCTTCGAAAGAATGAGCACTTGAATACTTAGAACGCTTGGAGAGTCGGCGGACGAAGAATTGAGCGTAACTTATGCACACGGTGTCCGCTTTGGGCCAATAAGAACTTTTTGGAAATGTAGCGACCGTTTTGGATTAAACTCACCACTTCATCGTGATGTATGAGGGATTTTGGCCATTTTTCGAAAGAATGAGCACTTGCATATTTAGAACGCTTGGAGAGTCGACGGACGAGGAATTGAGAGTAACTTTTGCACACGGTGTCCGCTTTGGGCCCATAAGTACTTTTTGGAAATGTAGCGACCGTTTTGGATTGAACTCACAACTTCGTCGTGACGTACGAGGGATTTTGGCTATTCTTCGAAAGAATGAGCGCTTGTATATTTAGAATGCTTGGAGAGTCGGCGGACGAGGAATTGAGCGTTACTTTTGCACACGGTGTCCGCTTTGGGCCCATAAGAACTTTTGGAAATGTAGCGACCATTTAGGATTGAACTCACCACAACGTCGTGACGTAGGAGGTATTTCGATCATTCTTCGAAAGAATGGGCACTTGCATATTTGGAACGCTTGGATTGTTGGCGTACGAAGAGTTGAGCGTAACTTTTGTACACGGTGTCCATTTTGGGCCAATAAGAACTTTTTTGAAATGTAGCGACCGTTTTGGATTGAACTCACCACTTCGTCATGACGTATGAGGGATTTGGGCCATTTTTTGAAAGAATGAGCACTTGCATATTTTGAATGCTTGGATTGTCGGTGTACAAAGAATTGAGCGTTACTTTTGCACACGGTGTCCGTTTTGGGCCCATAAGTACTTTTTGGAAATGTAGCGACCGTTTTTGATTGAACACACAACTTCGTCGTGACGTACGAGGGATTTTTGCCATTCTTTGAAAGACTGAGCAAATGTATACTTTGAACGCTTGGAGAGTCTTCAGACGAAGAATTGAGCATAACTTTTGCACACGGTGTCCGCTTTGGGCCCATAAGAACTTTTTGGAAATGTAGCGACCGTTTAGGATTGAACTCACCACAACGTCGTGACGTAGGAGGTATTTCGGTCATCTTTCGAAAGAATGAGCACTTGCATATTTGGAAGCTTGGATTGTCGGCGTACGAAGAGTTGAGCGTAACTTTTGTACACGGTGTCCGTTTTGGGCCAATAAGAACTTTTTTGAAATGTAGCGACCGTTTTGGGTTGAACTCACCACTTCGTCGTGACGTATGAGGGATTTGGGCCATTTTTCGAAAGAATGAGCACTTGCATATTTTGAATGCTTGGATTGTCGGTGTAAGAAGAATTGAGCGTTACTTTTGCACACGGTGTCCGTTTTGGGCCCATAAGTACTTTTTGAAAATGTAGCGACCGTTTTTGATTGAACACACAACTTCGTCGTGACGTACGAGGGATTTTTACCATTCTTCGAAAGACTGAGCAAATGTATACTTTGAACGCTTGGAGAGTCTTCGGACGAAGAATTGAGCATAACTTTTGCACACGGTGTCCGCTTTGGGCCCATAAGAACTTTTTGGAAATGTAGCGACCGTTTTGGATTGAACTCACCACTTCGTCGTGATGTATGAGGGATTTGGGCCATTTTTTGAAAGAATGAGCACTTGCATATTTGGAATGCTGGGAGAGTCGGCGTAAGAAGAATTGAGCATAACTTTTGCACACGGTGTCCGTTTTGGGCCCATAAGTACTTTTTGAAAATGTAGCGACCGTTTTGGATTGAACTCACCACTTCGTCGTGATGTATGAGGGATTTGGGCCATTTTTTGAAAGAATGAGCACTTGCATATTTGGAATGCTGGGAGAGTCGGCGTAAGAAGAATTGAGCATAACTTTTGCACACGGTGTCCGTTTTGGGCCCATAAGTACTTTTTGAAAATGTAGCGACCGTTTTGGATTGAACTCACCACTTCGTCGTGATGTATGAGGGATTTGGGCCATTTTTTGAAAGAATGAGCACTTGCATATTTGGAATGCTGGGAGAGTCGGCGTAAGAAGAATTGAGCATAACTTTTGCACACGGTGTCCGTTTTGGGCCCATAAGTACTTTTTGGAAATGTAGCGACCATTTTGGATTGAACTCACCACTTCGTCGTGACGTATGAGGAATTTCGGCCATTTTTCGAAAGAATGTGCAGTTGCATATTTGGAACGCATGGAATGTCGACGTACGAAGAATTGAGTGTAACTTTTGCACGCGGTGTCCATTTTGGGCCCATAAGTACTTTTTGAAAATGTAGCGACCGTTTTGGATTTAG
This sequence comes from Olea europaea var. sylvestris, assembly GCF_002742605.1. Taxonomy (NCBI): domain Eukaryota; kingdom Viridiplantae; phylum Streptophyta; class Magnoliopsida; order Lamiales; family Oleaceae; genus Olea; species Olea europaea. Next base: position 155,619 of record NW_019234423.1, read on the forward strand.
CTCACAACTTCATCGCGACGTACGAGGGATTTTGGCCATTTTTCTAAAAAATGAGCGCTTGTATATTTAGAATGCTTGGAGAGTCGGCAGACAAGGAATTGAGCGTAACTTTTGCACACGGTGTCCGCATTGGGCCCATAAGAACTTTTTGGAAATGTAGCGACCGTTTTGGATTGAACTCACCACTACGTCGTGACATATGAGGCATTTCGGCCATTTTTCGAGAGAATAAGCACTTGCGTATTTGGAATGTTTGGATTGTCGGCATACGAAAAATTGAGAGTAACGTTTGCACACGGTGTCCGTTTTGGGCCCATATGTACTTTTTGGAAATGTAGCGACCGTTTTGGATTGAACACAGTACCTCGACGTGACGTATGAGGGATTTTGGCCATTCTTCGAAAGAATGAGCGCTTGAATACTTAGAATGCTTGGAGAGTCAGCGGACGAAGAATTGAGCGTAACTTTTGCACACGGTGTCCGCTTTGGGCCCACAAGAACTTTTTGGAAATGTAGCGACCGTTTTGGCTTGAACTCACCACTACGTCGTGACGTATGAGGTATTTCAGTCATTTTTCGAAAGAATGAGCACTTGCATATTTGGAAGGCTTGGATTGTCGGCGTACGAAGATTTGAGAGTAACTTTTGCACACGGTGTCCGTTTTGGGCCAATAAGTAGTTTTTGGAAATGTAGCACCGTTTTGGATTTAACTAACAACTTCATCGTGACGTACGAGGGATTTTGGCCATTCTTCGAAAGAATGAACGCTTGTATATTTAGAAAGCTTGGAGAGTCGGCGGACAAGGAATTGAGCGTAACTTTTGCACACGGTGTCCGCTTTGGGCCCATAAGAACTTTTTGGAAATGTAGCGACCGTTTTGGATTGAACTCACCACTACGTCATGACATATGAGGTATTTCGTCCATTTTTCAAAAGAATGAGCACTTGCATATTTGGAATGCTTGGATTGTCGGCGTACGAATAATTGAGCGTAACTTTCGCACACGGTGTCCGTTTTGGGCCCATAAGTACTTTTTGGAAATGTAGCGACCGTTTTGGATTGAACTCACATCTTCGTCGTGAAGTACGAAGGATTTTGGCCATTCTTCGAAAGAATGAGTGCTTGTATATTTAGAATGCTTGGAGAGTCGGCGGACGAGGAATTGAGCGTAACTTTTGCACACGGTGTCCGTTTTGGGCCCATAAGTACTTTTTGGAAATGTAGCGACCGTTTTAGATTTAGCTCACAACTTCATCGCGATGTACGAGGGATTTTGGCCATTTTTCGAAAGAATGAGCGCTTGTATGTTTAGAATGCTTGGAGAGTCGGCGGACGAGGAATTGAGCGTAACTTTTGCACACGGTGTCCGCTTTGGGCCCATAAGTACTTTTTGGAAATGTAGCGACCGTTTTAGATTTAGCTCACAACTTCATCGCGACGTACGAGGGATTTTGGCCATTTTTCGAAAGAATGAGCGCTTGTATTTTTAGAATGCTTGGAGAGTCGGCGGACAAGGAATTGGGCGTAACTTTTGCACACGGTGTCCGCTTTGGGCCCATAAGAACTTTTTGGAAATGTAGCGACCGTTTTGGATTGAACTCACGGCTTCATTGTGACGTACTAGGGATTTTAGCCATTCTTCAAAAGAATGAGCGCTTGCATATTTAGAATGCTTGGAGAGTCGGCGGACGAGGAATTGAGCGTAACTTTTGCACACGGTGTCCGCTTTGGGCCCATAAGTACTTTTTGGAAATGTAGCGACCGTTTTGGATTGAACTCACGGCTTCATTGTGACGTACTAGGGATTTTAGCCATTCTTCAAAAGAATGAGCGCTTGCATATTTAGAATGCTTGGAGAGTCGGCGGACGAGGAATTGAGCGTAACTTTTGCACATGGTGTCCGCTTTGGGCCCATAAGAACTTTTTGGAAATGTAGCGACCGTTTTGGATTGAACTCCCAACTTCGTCGTGACGTATGAGGGATTTTGGCAATTTTTCTAAAGAATGAGCACTTGCATATTTGGAACGCTTGGAGAGTCGGCGGGCGAGGAATTGAGCGTAACTTTTGCACACGGTGTCCGCTTTGGGCCCATATGTACTTTTTGAAAATGTAGCGACCATTTTGGATTGAACTCAAGAACTCGTCGTGACGTACGAGGTATTTTTGCCATTCTTCAAAAGAATGAGCGCTTGTATATTTAGAATGCTTGGAGAGTCGACGGACGAGGAATTGAGCGTAACTTTTGCACACGGTGTCCGCTTTGGGCCCATAAGAACTTTTTGGAAATGTAGCGACCGTTTTGGATTGAACTCACCACTAAGTCGTGACGTAGGAGGTATTTCGGTCATTTTTCGAAAGAATGAGCACTTGCATATTTGGAACTCTTGGATTGTCGACGTACGAAGAATTGAGCGTAACTTTTGCACACGGTGTCCGTTTTGGGCCCAGAAGTACTTTTTGTAAATGTAGCGACCGTTTTGGATTGAACTCACCACTTCGTCGTGACGTACGAAGGATTTTGGCCATTCTTCGAAAGAATAAGTGCTTGTATATTTAGAATGCTTGGAGAGTCGGCGGACGAGGAATTGAGCGTAACTTTTGCACACTGTGTCCGCTTTGGGCTCATAAGAACTTTTTGGAAATGTAGCGACCGTTTTGGATTGAACTCACCACTACGTCATGACGTATGAGGTATTTTGTCCATTTTTCGAAAGAATGAGCACTTGCATATTTGGAATGCTTGGATTGTCGGCATACGAAGAATTGAGTATAACTTTTGCACACGGTGTCCGTTTTGGGCACATATGTACTTTTTGGAAATGTAGCGACCGTTTTGGATTGAACACACTACTTCAACGTGACGTACGAGGGATTTTGGCCATTCTTCGAAAGAATGAGCGCTTGAATACTTAGAACGCTTGGAGAGTCGGCGGACTAAGAATTGAGCGTAACTTTTGCACACGGTGTCCGCTTTGGGACCATAAGAACTTTTTGGAAATGTAGCGACCGTTTTGGATTGAACTCACCACTTCGTCGTGACGTATGAGGGATTTTGGCCATTTTTCGAAAGAATGAGCACTTGCATATTTGGAAAGCTTGGAGAGTCGGCGGACGAGGAATTGAGCGTAACTTTTGCACACGGTGTCCGCTTTGGGCCCATAAGTACTTTTTAGAAATGTAGCGACCGTTTTAGATTGAACTCACAACTTCGTCGTGACGTACGAGGGATTTTGGCCATTCTTCGAAAGACTGAGCACTTGTATACTTAGAACGCTTGGAGAGTCGTCGGACGAAGAATTGAGCATAACTTTTGCACACGGTGTCCGCTTTGGGCCCATAAGAACTTTTTGGAAATGTAGCGACCGTTTTGGATTGAACTCACCACTTCGTCGTGACGTATGAGGTATTTCGGCCATTTTTCATAAGAATGAGTAATTACATATTTGGAATGCTTGGATTGTCGGCGTACGATGAATTGAGCGTAACTTTTTTCACACGGCGTCCATTTTGGGCTCATAAGTACTTTTTGGAAATGTAACGACCGTTTTGGATTTAACTCACAGCTTCATCGTGACGTACGAGGGATTTTGGCCATTCTTCGAAAGAATGAGCGCTTGTATACTTAGAACGCTTGGAGAGTCGTTGGACGAAGAATTGAGCATAACTTTTGCACACGGTGTCCGCTTTGGGCCCATAAGAACTTTTTGGAAATGTAGCGACCGTTTTGGATTGAACTCACCACTTCATCGTGACGTATGAGGGATTTCGGCCATTTTTCGAAAGAATGAGTAATTGAATATTTGGAACGCTTGGATTGTCGGCGTACGAAGAATTGAGCGTAACTCTTTCACATGGTGTCCATTTTGGGCTCATAAGTACTTTTTGGAAATGTTGCGACCGTTTTGGATTTAACTCACAGCTTCATCGTGACGTATGAGGGATTTTGGCCATTCTTCGAAAGAATGAGCGCTTGTATATTTAGAATGCTTGGAGAGTCGGCGGACAAGGAATTGAGCATAACTTTTGCACACGGTGTTCGCTTTAGGCCCACAAGAACTTTTTGGAAATGTAGCGACCGTTTTGGATTGAACTCACCACTACGTCATGACGTATGAGGTATTTCGGCCATTGCTCGAAAGAATGAGCACTTACATATTTGTAATGCTTGGATTGTCTGCGTACGAAGAGTTGAGCGTAACTTTCGCACACGGTTTTCGTTCTGGGCCCATAAGTAGTTTTTGGAAATGTAGCGATAGTTTTGGATTGAAGTCACAACATCGTCGTGACGTACGAGGGATTTTGGCCATTCTTCAAAAGAATGAGTGCTTGTATATTTAGAATGCTTGGAGAGTCGACGGATGAGGAATTGAGCGTAACTTTTTCACACATTGTCCGCTTTGGGCCTATAAGAACTTTTTGGAAATGTAGCGACCGTTTTGGATTGAACTCACCACTACGTCGTGACGTATGAGGTATTTCGGCCATTTTTCGAAAGAATGAGCACTGGCATATAAGGAATGCTTGGATTGCCGGCGTACAAAGAATTGAGCGTAACTTTTGCACACGGTGTCCATTTTGGGCCCATATGAACTTTTTGGAAATGTAGCGACCGTTTTGGATTGAACACACTTCTTTGACGTGACGTACGAGGCCATTCTTCGAAAGAATGAGCGCTTGAATACTTAGAACGCTTGGAGAGTCGACGGACGAAGAATTGAGTGTAACTTTTGTACGCGGTGTCCGCTTTGGGCCCATAAGAACTTTTTGGAAATGTAGCGACCGTTTTGGATTGAACTCACCACTTCGTCGTGACGCATGAGGGATTTTGGCCATTCTTCGAAAGAATGAGCACTTGTATATTTGGAATCCTTGGAGAGTCGACGGACGAAGAATTGAGCGTAACTTTTGCACACGATGTCCGCTTTGGGCCCATAAGTACTTTTTGGAAATGTAGCGACCATTTTGGATTGAATTCACCACGTCGTCGTGACGTATGAAGGATTTCGGCCATTTTTCGAAAGAATGAGCACTTGCATATTTGGAACGCTTGGATGTCGGCGTAGGAAGAATTTAGCGTAACTTTTGCACACGGTGTCCGTTTTGGGCCCATATGTACTTTTTGGAAATGTAGCGACCGTTTTGGATTGAACACACTACTTCGACGTGACGTACAAGGGATTTTGGCCATTCTTCGAAAGACTGAGCGCTTGAATACTTAGAACGCTTGGAGAGTCGGCAGACCAAGAATTGAGCGTAACTTTTGCACACGGTGTCCGCTTTGGGCCCATAAGAACTTTTTGGAAATGTAGCGACCGTTTTGGATTGAACTCACCACTTCGTCGTGACGTATGAGGGATTTTGGGCATTTTTCGAAAGAATGAGCACTTGCATATTTGGAACGCTTGGAGAGCCGGCGGACGAGGAATTGAGCGTAACTTTTGCCCACGGTGTCTGCTTTGGGCCCATAAGTACTTTTTCGAAATGTAGCGACCGTTTAGGATTGAACTCACAATTTCGTCGTGACGTACGAGGGATTTTGGCCATTCTTCGAAAGAATGAGTGCTTGTATATTTAGAATGCTTGGAGAGTCGGCGGACGAGGAATTGAGCGTAACTTTTGCACACGATTTCCGCTTTGGGCCCATAAGAACTTTTTGGAAATGTAGCGACAATTTTGGGTTGAACTCACCACTACGTCATGACGCATGAGGTATTTCGGCCATTTTTCGAAAGAATGAGCACTTGCAAATTTGGAATGCTTGGATTGTCGGCGTACGAATAATTGAGCGTAACTTTCGCACATGGTGTCCGTTTTGGGCCCGTAAGTACTTTTCGGAAATGTAGCGACCGTTTTGGATTGAACTCACCACTTCGTCGTGACGTACGAGGGATTTTGGCCATTCTTCAAAAGAATGAGTGCTTGTATATTTAGATTGCTTGGAGAGTCGGCGAACGAGGAATTGAGCGTAACTTTTGCACACGGTGTCCGCTTTGGGTCCATAAGAACTTTTTGGAAACGTAGCGACCGTTTTGGATTGAACTCACCACAACATCGTGACGTATGAGGTATTTCGGCCATTTTTTGAAAGAATGAGCACTTGCATATCCGGAAAGCTTGGATTGTCGGCGTACGAAGAATTGAGCGTAACTTTTGCACACGGTGTCCGTTTTGGGCCCATATGTACTTTTTTGAAATGTAGCGACTGTTTGGAATTGAACACACTACTTCGACGTGACGTACGAGGGATTTTGGACATTCTTCGAAAGAATGACCGCTTGAATACTTAGAACGCTTGGAGAGTCGACGGACGAAGAATTAAGCGTAACTTTTGCACACGGTGTCCGCTTTGGGCCCATAAGAACTTTTTGGAAATGTAGCGACCATTTTGGATTGAACTCACCCCTTCGTCGTGACGTATGAGGGATTTTGGCCATTTTTCGAAAGAATGAGCACTTACGTATTTGGAATGCTTGGATTGTCGGCGTACGAAGAATTGAGCGTAACTTTTGCACACGGTGTCCGCTTTGGGCCCATAAGTACTTTTTGGAAATGTAGCGACCATTTTGGATTGAACTCACCCCTTCGTCGTGACGTATGAGGGATTTTGGCCATTTTTCGAAAGAATGAGCACTTACGTATTTGGAATGCTTGGATTGTCGGCGTACGAAGAATTGAGCGTAACTTTTGTACACGGTGTCCGTTTTGGGCCCATATGTACTTTTTGGAAATGTAGCGACCGTTTGGGATTGAACTCACAACTTCATCGTGACGTACGAGGGATTTTGGCCATTCATCGAAAGAATGAGTGCTCGTATATTTAGAATACTTGGAGAGTCGGCAGACGAGGAATTGAACGTAACTTTTGCACACGTTGTCCGCTTTGGGCCCATAAGAACTTTTTGGAAATGTAGCGACCGTTTTGGATTGAACTTACCACTACGTCATGACGTATGAGGTATATCGTCCATTTTTTGAAAGAATGAGCACTTGCATATTTGGAATACTTGGATTGTCGGCGTACGAAAAATTGAGCGTAACTTTTGCACACGGTGTCCGTTTTGGGCCCATATGTACTTTTTGGAAATGTAGCGACCATTTTGGATTGAACACACTACTTCGACGTGACGTACGAGGGATTTTGTCCATTCTTCGAAAGAATGAGTGCTTGAATACTTAGAATGCTTGGAGAGTCGGCGGACGAAGAATTGAGTGTAACTTTTGCACACGGTGTCCGCTTCGGGCGCATAAGAACTTTCTGGAAATGTAGCGACCGTTTTGGATTGAACTCACCACTTCGTCATGACGTATGAGAGATTTTGGCCGTTTTTCGAAAGAATGAGCACTTGCATATTTGGAACGCTTGGAGAGTCGGCGGACGAGGAATTGAGCGTAACTTTTGCACACGGTGTCCGCTTTGGGCCCATAAGTACTTTTTCGAAACGTAGCGACCGTTTTGGATTGAACTCACAACTTCGGCGTGACGTACGAGGGATTTTGGCCATTCTTCGAAAGAATGAGTGCTTGTATATTTAGAATGCTTGGAGAGTCGGCGGACGAGGAATTGAGCGTAACTTTTGTACACGGTGTCCGCTTTGGGCCCATAAGAACTTTTTGAAAATGTAGCGACCGTTTAGGATTGAACTCACCACTACGTCGTGACGTAGGAGGTATTTCGGTCATTTTTTGAAAGAATGAGCACTTGCATATTTGGAACGCTTGGATTGTCGGCGTACGAAGAATTGAGCGTAACTTTTGCACACGGTGTCCGTTTTGGGCCCATAAGTACTTTTTGGAAATGTAGCGACCGTTTTGGATTGAACTCACAACTTCGGCGTGACGTACGAGGGATTTTGGCCATTCTTCGAAAGAATGAGTGCTTGTATATTTAGAATGCTTGGAGAGTCGGCTGACGAGGAATTGAGCATAACTTTTGCACACGTTGTCTGCTTTGGGCCCATAAGAACTTTTTGGAAATGTAGAGACCGTTTTGGATTTAACTCATCAATACGTCATGACGTATGAGGTATTTCGTCCATTTTTTGAAAGAATGAGCACTTGCATATTTGGAATGCTAGGATTGTCGGCGTACGAAGAATTGAGCGTAACTTTTGCACACGGTGTCCGTTTTGGGCCCATATGTACTTTTTGGAAATGTTGCGACCATTTTGGATTGAACACACTACTTCGACGTGACGTACGAGGGATTTTGGCCATCTTTCGAAAAAATGAGCACTTCCACATTTGGAATGCTTAGAGAGTCGACGGACGAAGAATTGAGCGTAACTTTTGCACACGGTGTCCGTTTTGGACCCCTAAGAACTTTTTGGAAATGTAGCGACAGTTTTGGATTGAACTCACCACTTTGTCATGATATAAGAGGGATTTTGGCCATTTTTCGAAAGAATGAGCACTTGCATATTTAGAACGCTTGGA
>NW_019234423.1:164207-164837 GCF_002742605.1 Olea europaea var. sylvestris
CGGCGTACGAAGAATTGAGCGTAACTTTTGTACACGGTGTCCGTTTTGGGCCCATATGTACTTTTTGGAAATGTAGCGACCGTTTGGGATTGAACACACTACTTCGACGTGACGTACGAGGGATTTTGGCCATTCTTCGAAAGAATGAGCGCTTGAATACTTAGAACGCTTGGAGAGTCAACGGACGAAGAATTAAGCGTAACTTTTGCACACGGTGTCCGCTTTGGGCCCATAAGAACTTTTTGGAAATGTAGCGACCATTTTGGATTGAACTCACCACTTCGTCGTGACGTATGAGGGATTTTGGCCATTTTTCGAAAGAATGAGCACTTGCATATTTGGAGCGCTTGGAGAGTCGACGGACGAGGAATTGAGCGTAACTTTTGTACACGGTGTCCGCTTTGGGCCGATAAGTACTTTTTCGAAACGTAGCGACCATTTTGGATTGAACTCCCAACTATGTCGTGACGTACGAGGGATTTTGGCCATTCTTCGAAAGAATGAGCGCTTGTATATTTAGAATGCTTGGAGAGTCGACGGACGAGGAATTGTGCGTAACTTTTGCACACGGTGTCCGCTTTGGGCCCATAAGAACTTTTTGAAAATGTAGCGACCGTTTAGGATTGAACT
>NW_019234424.1:0-2363 GCF_002742605.1 Olea europaea var. sylvestris
AGAATGCTTCGTTTGGAAGACTTCATCTTCTTCAACTAACTTCTATCATTTCATCATTTATGCATAGAATTTACTGATGTTAATAGGTTGACGTTACCAGAAGTTTAATGGGATTTTACTGATGTTAAGAAGGTTGATTAAGTGTGAAAAGGGACAATTAGGAGAGAATTTCGAGGATGATTTTGAGAACGAAATCATGTGTCACATTTTTGTGGCTAGAAAGAGACTCTTGCAAGTTTAGTCGGCTGAGAGTATGATCAGGCTTTTAGTGGGGTCTTATCTACAGTTAGTGCTTTGTGATTAAGTTTTTTTATGTATGGCTTATCTAAATATAATGACTTTTTGAGTTCTACTCTTATATGATTAGGGGTCAATTATAAGCAACATTACATCCCTTTACCTTGAATAATCAAGAATGCTTTCTTTTGGCAAAAATACTTCTCAATTCATAGTCCTTGAGAGTCGAGTATATCTATCTTTATATGCTAGTATAAAAGAAATTTTAGTTATGCGTGTATAAACGGACGAGAGTTGCAAAAACTTACCAAGTAGTGTAAAATTGAAGTGTCGCAAGTATTTTGGGCTTTACTTTTGCCTCTACTTCTTGTAAGAGACTTCTTTAAAAAAAGTTATCGAACCCGTTTGGCATGAATTTTGAGAAATCAAAATGAACTTTTGAGATCCAAAAGTTGTTTTTGAACCCGTTTGACTAATTTTATGAAATGATTCTTCTAATTATAAGTGCTTTGAAAGGAAGTTAGTTCAATGTGCCTTTCTTTAGCTTTCGAAATAAGAATAATTTTTAAAAATTAGTTTTCAATCAAAAATTAAGATAACTTTTTCAAAAAACTTTTCTACAAGGAGCAAAAGCAAAAATAAAAATCATGTCAAATGGACCCAACTAACTTCCTCTAAATGCTCTAACCGAAAAAGTATTTCTAGAAAATTTTCCAAACAAATTCAAAAGCAATTTCTTTCTTAATTTTTCAAATTCTTGCCAGAAAGACACTTTATTCATCCATTAAGCTTAAGTGAGAGTCCAAAAGTTAATGAATTGAAAAAAAAAAAAACAAAAGGGGACAAGAAACGTGGGTGAATGCTTGTATGCACATATAAATACAGAATACCAACTGGACCATGGACCATGGACTACTTCTCCACCACAACTAAAATAGCTCCGTATCTTGCTTAATTTTGGCAGCCTGCAATGCTAAGTTTGATAAGTACAATACATATGATGGATCTCCATCATTATGAGTTATGCACTTTGACACCATTAGGATATTATGAAGTCTGTCAAACTAGAAAAAGATTCGACGATCATTTGAACTCAAATGGTTTAATCAGCACTGAAGGTAGAATATGGGGAAAAAGCTTAAGAAACAGGCTCAATGACATGGCCTTTTTCAAGGACTGATTTGACAGTTTTTGATTGACTATTTTTTGTTTTTTTCAACAGTCAATTAAAATTTGCTAAGTGTATGTCTGTCTAAAAACCTTGTCATTGAGCCTATTTTTCTAGCAGAACTTAGAATACAACGGGTCATTGAAAAATGTGTCATCATGCTCCACCATAAAATCCTAACAAAGCCCAAGTCCTTGAGAAGACTTGACATGATATGATTTTGAATAATTCAATGGACACTACAAATACATAGTCGACTAACGCGGATATCCTTTTTCCACCACGGAAAGCCAAAATTTCGATTGAGAGTTCAATTTTCAACTGGTTTTCAAGTTCCAAACTATACCCTCCTATATTCTGGGTCCTATCTTCTCTCAGCCTATTTTATGGACGCAAAGCTCATAGTCAGGTAGCTAATGTACGTCTGGAATGTTTTTAGCTTATCTCATCAAAGAAGAAATTTCACTTAGTAGATTAAAATTTCATTTCGATATTTCAAGAAAGGGGTTAATCATTCAAGCTTCATCTTTTTATGAATTTTTGCATAATTCTTGTAATTGACGTCTTATAACAATTCGAAGTAGCTTAGACCAAAATCCAATCTAGTTTAGACCAAACTTGTCATGATTTATATTGATCATATTAATTTTGGCCTTGACTTGCCAAGCTTATTCTCACATAAAATTGGATACTACATCCACTTCAGACGTTCGAAAAGTTGAATTGAAGTCGAGGGAACTTTACAAGACAACGAGGATGGATTTAGGGAAGGTGTTGGGAAAGAAGTCAATGTTTTTCATTTAATTTTCACAATATTACATTAATGTGAGATGGTTGTGTCAACTTCTAGCTCAAGTGTGTGTGACGATATAATCGTCACTTAGATGAGAAAATGAGACTAGTTCAATGGACAAACTAAGCTATATCTTCAAGGACAAAAATTATTAACAAAACTTAA
>NW_019234425.1:0-2363 GCF_002742605.1 Olea europaea var. sylvestris
CACTCAAGTAGCATCGATGCCACCATTAATGAATGAATTGAAATCGAATTGTAGTTTTTAGATTATGTTTGTTTTTTATTTGCGGGGTTTTGTTGGATGATTGATGGGGTGCAGAAAGAATTAGAGTTTATGGAAAATGGGATTGAAGCAAGCAGAAAGAGGCAACTTCTCGATTTTTTGAGAATTTTTTGGGTTATTCATTTTTGGCAAAATTTTGGTCAAATTTGATTGGAAACGTGTCAATGAATAAGATTCAGCAGCTTTGTTTCTGATGTAGGCCCAATTTTGGGCGAATTCCTTCGTTTAGGCCTTTATTTATACGTTCATTTTTTTTGGTAAATTTTGTTTTGATTATATCTCAATCAATTTAAGTCAGATTTGAGTTCAGTTTATTGGAGGATAATCCTTAATATTAGGATTCTCAATTTTAGTTATCATCTGAATTTTCTTTGAGTTTTCGTTATATAAAGCATTGTATGCCCTTTTTGGCAACATTGATTAATAGAAATAAAAAAATTTCGTGATTTTTTTTTTATCTTGTGAGATTTATCCATCTTCCTTATATTTTCCTGCTATGTCAGCCGAAAAAAATCTTTTTTATTTTAATTTTTCTGAATTTTCTTTGAGTTTTCGTTATATAAAGCATTGTATGCCCTTTGTGGCAACATTGATTAATGGAAATAAAAAAAAATTGTGATTTTTTTTTTATCTTGTGAGATTTATCCATCTTCCTTATAATTTCCTGCTATGTCAGTGACCCCAAAAGGATCAAAAGATGAAGGAAGTCAAAAGAGAAATAGCAACTATGTATTGTAGGGGAAATAGTGAATTTACCACATGGATCTAATTTTGGATAAATAAAAAATTCTCTCACTTTCTACTTGGAATAAAATGGAAATGATTGAGACATAGGACGTGAACTATGGAGGTAAACTTAAGGAGTTGAAAGGAGAAGAAAAAAGAGCATTAAGGTCATTGTTGAAGACCCTTGGAGAGGTTAAACATTTTTTTATTGCATTGGAGGAATTATTAGATCTGTTTTCATTATTATTCTCTATTTCTTATTTTTCTAATCAATTTTATTGGTTTGTTTCATTTTATGGTGAATTCTTCTTATTATTATTAATATTATTATTATTTATCTCAAATGTTAAGGTAATCAGTAAATATAACTTAAAAAACATATTAATAATGTCAAAGATATGGTATTTTTGGTCAAATTTCAATTACTGCAGCAGAATACTCTATTTTCAGTTTTTATTGAAGTGAAAATATGGTTAATATGTACATTTACTTCTTGTTGGTATAATATACTTGACTATGATTGACCTAGGATGCTCATGAATGAAGGAATTTTCTAAGGTATTTTTTATTCTCTGATCTAAACTACAGGAAGCTTACCAAAATTTGCTAATGCCTAATGTCTTGTGTAAGTAAATCACTAAAGTAGGACTTGGGGTCATATGATATTTTACTTGTGAAGCTTTCTTTTCTGTCCTTATGGGAGGATGTCCAGAATATCTTGAGGACTTTGCCATTGTGTCCAGTTGTTTTCAGGTCATCTTTTAAGTGCCAATTTTTATTTTTTTTATTTTTTTTGTGTCATATATAAAAATAGACTAGATATTGTATAGTCTAAATAAATTTTGTAATGGTCTGAGTGTCTCATACAACCTTAAAAAATATTTTGTGATGAATTGCTTGTCTTTAGTATTTTTTACGTGCTGCAGAGTATTACTGTCACGTCTCACCTTATAAGCCTACTCTATTATTTGCAATTATAATAGAGTGTATATAAAAACAGACTAAATATTATATAGTCTAAATACATTTTGTAATGGTTTGGGTGTCTCATAGAACCTTAAAAATTATTTTGTGATGAATTGCTTGTTTTTAGTATTTTCTACGTGCTGAAAAGTATTACTGTCACGTCTCACCTTATAAGCCTACTCTATTATTTGCAATTATAATAGAGTGGATTCGAATATATGATATAATATATTTTTAAGATGTCATATAGCAATAAAATCTCAACGAAGCCTTGCATATTCAAACATTGGTCACAATTTGATATCTAGCACAACAATTTTTGCAGCCATCTCAAGGGGAATATGAATGGAATTATGACTTTTGGTGACTTAATAAATTTCAATCTTATTACTCTTTTTGTTTACAGATTTTCAAGTTCGGAAAGAAAGGAAAAACACTTATATTGTCAGCATGATTCATGATATTGATACTTAATAACCTTTTTCCTATGGACAATGGTAAATTTGTTGCTTTTTTTTTTTTTTTAAACTACCTACTCCAATCGACTTCCTTAGAAGGGTTCATAGAGAAATATTTCAACATTTAATCGACAT
>NW_019234426.1:0-2362 GCF_002742605.1 Olea europaea var. sylvestris
TGTCAAAATTTAGCCCATTCCGACACCGTCGCGAAAAATGACGAAATAGCCCCCAACGCGATTTTTGTTTCCGATCAATCTGTCAAATTTCAGACATTCTGACACCGTCGCGAAAAATGATAAAATTGCTCCCGACGGGATTTTTGTTTCTGATCAACCTGCCAAATTTTAGCCAATTCTGAGACCGTCGCGAAAAATGACGAAATTGCCCCCGGCGCGATTTTTGTTTCCGATCAACCTGCCAAATTTAAGCCCATTCCGACACCGTCGCGAAAAATGATGAAATTGCCCTCGGCGCGATTTTTGTTTCCGATCAATCAATCAAATTTCAACCCATTCCGACACCGTCGCAAAAAATGAAGAAATTGCCCCCGTCGCGATTTTTGTTTCCGTTCAATCTGCCAAATTTTAGCCCATTCCGACACCGTCGCGAAAAAATGACGAAATTGCCCCCGGCGCAATTTTTGTTTCCGATCAGCCTGTCAAATTTCAGCCCATTCCGATACCAATGCGAAAAATGACGAAATTGCCCCCGGCGCGATTGCCCATTCCGACACCGTCGCGAAAAATGACGAAATTGCCCCCGGCGCGATTTTTGTTTCCGATCAAGCTGTCAAATTTTAGCCCATTCCGACACCGTCGCGAAAAATGACGAAATTGCCCCCGCGCGCGATTTTTGTTTCCGATCAACTTGCCAAATTTTAGCCAATTCCGACACCGTCGCGAGAAATGGTGAAATTGCCCCTGGCGCGATTTTTGTTTCCGATCAATCTGTAAAATTTGAACCCATTCCGACACCGTCGCGAAAAATGACGGAATTGTCGCCGGCGCGATTCTCGTTTCCGATCAATCTTTCAAATTTCAACCCATTCCGACACCGTCGCGAAAAATGACGAAAATACCCCCGGCGCGATTTTTGTTTCCGATCAACCTGTCAAATTTTAGCCCATTCCGACACCGTCGCGAAAAATGACGAAATTGCCCACGGTGCGATTCTTGTTTCCCATCAACCAGCTGAATTTTAGCCCATTCCGACACCGTCGCGAAAAATGATGAAATTGCCCCCGGCGTGATTTTTATTTCCGATCAACCTATCGAATTTTAGCCCATTCCGACGCCGTCGCGAAAAATGACGAAATTACCCCCGACGCGATTTTTGTTTCCGATCAAGCTGTCAAATTTTAGCCCATTCCGACACCGTCGTGAAAAATGACGAAATTGCCCCGGCGCGGTTTTTGTTTCCGATCAACCTGTCGAATTTTAGCCCATTTCGACACCGGCGCGATTTTTGTTTCCGATCGACCTGTCAAATTTCAGCCCATTTCGACGCCGTCGCGAAAAATGACGACATTACCCCCGACGCGATTTTTGTTTCCGATCAAGCTGTCAAATTTTAGCCCATTCCGACACCGGTGCGAAAAATGACGAAATTGCCCCGGCGCGGTTTTTGTTTCCGATCAACCTGTCGAATTTTAGCCCATTTCGACACCGTCGCGAAAAATGACGAAATTGCCCACGGCGCGATTTTTGTTTCCCATCAACCAGCTGAATTTTAGTCCATTTCGACACCGTCGCGAAAAATGACGAGATTCCCCCCGGCGCGATTTTTGTTTCCGATCAACCTGTCGAATTTTAGCCCATTTGGACACCGTCGCAAAAAATGACGAAATTGCCCCCGGCGCGATTTTTGTTTCCGATCAACCTGTCGAATTTTAGCCCATTTCGACACCGTCGCGAAAAATGACGAGATTCCCCCCGGCGCGATTTTTCTTTCTGATCGACCTGTCAAATTTTAGCCCATTCCGACACCGTCGCGAAAAATGACGAGATTCCCCCCGGCGCGATTTTTCTTTCTGATCGACCTGTCAAATTTTAGCCCATTCCGACACCGTCGCGAAAAATGACGAGATTCCCCCCGGCGCGATTTTTCTTTCTGATCGACCTGTCAAATTTTAGCCCATTCCGACACCGTCGCGAAAAATGACGAGATTCCCCCCGGCGCGATTTTTCTTTCTGATCGACCTGTCAAATTTTAGCCCATTCCGACACCGTCGCGAAAAATGACGAGATTCCCCCCGGCGCGATTTTTGTTTCCCATCAACCAGCAGAATTTCAACCCATTCCGACACCGTCACGAAAAAATACGAAATAGCCCCCGGAGCGATTTTTGTTTCCTATCAACCTGTCAAACTTTGGCCCATTCCGACACCGTCGTGAAAAATGACGAAATTGCCCCGGCACGATTTTTGTTTCCGATCAACCTGTTAAATTTTAGCCCGTTCCGACGCCGTCGCGAAAAATGACGAAATTGCCCCCGACGCGATTTTTGTTTCCGATCAAGCTGTCAAATTTTAGCCCATTC
>NW_019234427.1:0-2362 GCF_002742605.1 Olea europaea var. sylvestris
ATCTTTTATTTCATTTATGTTTATTTTATTTGAATAGGAGGGTATATTCATTATTTCATACGTTGTAAAAAAATTAAAAAAAAATGCTACTGAGTGATTATCGCTTATTCTAGTGTCTATCAGTGGTGGTATACAGTCGATTTAAGCACTAAGGAAAATATTTATACTTGAGCTCTATATTTTTCACTGGCTAGCTGAGGCTAGCCCCTACTAAAAGAAGGTCAGGAAAGAGCATATAGTTGAATTCTGGAATTGTGATATGTTTTACAATAGGAAGTTATTTAGAAAGATTTTACATAAGAATACCAACAATTGTTTGGAGTTCCTCAATTCTAACGACAAGCAAGCTAGTTATAGATTAGCATTATACACAAAAATCAGATAAGCGGGAGTATCTCATATTTTAGCTCACTTGTTCCTCCACCCCATACCCACCAATTTTTTACATGTTACTGCTAAGAATTTGATCTGCACATTCCAAAAAATCTCATCATTACAATTTTTGCACATTAAACATGGATAGTATATAGTAGCATTTCTCGATTTATGAAAGCAAATGATCCATCATATGAGGACTTAGTGACATAGGATTCAGGAGAGAAAAAACTATATATGTATACTTCCCTCTTGCTACCAGCGGTTCCCTGCCTCTTGATTCCATTGCCTGATTGATAGTGACAAAAGCTAGATAATTGTCAAAATTGTTGATAACTTCTATGACGTGGAAGGTTCTCTGAGTGAGGTGGAAGACGTCACAAACGCCATTAAAAGGTACTTCCCTGTTTTCATTACTGAATCTGCAAGTTGGACAACGGAATGGAAAACATTTTGATACTATAATATTGTTTTTAACTAAGTCATTGATGATATCTACTTCCTTGCGGACGGAATGCTGAAGGACTACTGTTAGACTGCAATTAATTTCCTTGATAATTTTGTTAACGCCACCACATCAAAGTTCATTTGTATTTTAAGTACCTGCACAAATTATACAAAACTTGTATTATTTGTTTTCTTCTTTCAATAATTTAATTGTTCTTATTCCACATATAAATGGATTTCGTATGTTCTAGAATAATATAACTTAGTACATATCTTTGCATACTTGGGGAAAAAATTTCATCCCATTATGGCCATAGCAAACATTTGACTTACGTATGCAATTCACGAAAATCGAACACATTTAACACAATAATATTACTTTCGAAAAAATTGATCCCATGCATTGTGTGGGCAAGGACTAGTGTATAAATATAATTTGGATAAATTTTAGATACAAAGAAAAATATTCTATTTATATGACGAAAAAATTGATCTGTAAACCAAAAAAGTATCTTTCAGGAGTCTAATAATTAAACAAGTGAAGTTTCTTTTAATTTTTATATTTCAGTTTTAATCAGGCCGAATTTTAAATCAATTCCAGGTTCCTAGTTTCTAGTCAAACTGATCGGTCTAGTCCACTTCTTATATGCTTATTAATCAATCAAATAATAATGAAAATAATTAAAAGAATTAAAAACATATTATAAAAATCATTTTACATCCTTACTAACGAAATCCTTTACCCCTTTTTTTTCTTCCCAAAGTTTCTGTTTCTAGTAGGACACTTCATGGGAGTTTCCTCAGTAAAATGGAATGTCTTTATTTAAGCTTTCAGGATTCTCTAATCCTCGGGCTTAAGCCAGCTCAAAGACGTGTGTCCCTCTCTCTCTCACACAAACACACATAACACGTCGGAGAGAGAGAGAACAATTATCCAGGAGATTCCTGGGAGTTTCTTCATGAAGTCGAAGGCCTTTATTTCAAGCTTTCAGCATTCTCTACTCCTCAGGTTCAAGTGAGTTAAAAAATATAAGTCTCTCTCTCATTCACTCACACAAACTCACACAAAGATGGAGAAAAAGAGCATGGACATGGAGAATTGGGTTCTTGAATCTGCAAATACCACATTTTCAGACGAGCCTGCAGAAAAACCAAAGAAAACGGGGACGCCATCTGGAAGCATTCTCATCCCAAGGCGAGGAGACATCAAGCGCAGAATCTTCAAGTCTTTCTTTCGAAAGCTAAAGAAGCTTAATTGTGTGAAAGCATTTAATCCTTGACTTGATCGAGCCAGGCATCCTCTTGTTTTTTTATATTTTCTTTCTGTTAACACCTAATCATCAATCTTCATGCGGAAGAATTGCTCTATCTATCGCCATTCTAAGTTGTATTGTTGTATTGTTTTTATTCATAGGTGTATATATAATAGAGAGGATGCAGATTATGTATATGTAATAGAGAGGATGCAGATTATGACACTATTTTATCGGCATGTTGCCATTCTTAATATGTTGTTTATTTAGTTTTCATGAGTTTTAGA
>NW_019234428.1:0-2362 GCF_002742605.1 Olea europaea var. sylvestris
TTTGTTCTTAAAGATAATTACCTTTTGGAACACTCTTCAAGAAGGTATATCGAGAGTCATTTGTAATGTTGATTACTTTATACTCAATGTAAAATAATCCAAATAAGTACGAAATACTCAAGGATGAAAACGAATAAATAAATGACTCATACGATAAGTTGGTTCATGTATAAATAATTTATGATCCTTTTGAGCTAGATAAAAACCAATCCTTCATGAAAAAGAATTTTAAAAAATCAGTAAATAAGCTAGGACAATTATAGGTGATATAACACCATCACAAGGCAACATTTTTTTACTTCATACAAAGGAAAGTTTTATTTTCCATCCCAGTAATAGCTGTAAACCAACAGATTAGCTATGTGAAAAGAGTTAACTCTCATCCATCTGACCTGAAAATCTTTTGATATGCCAACTATCAAAAGATACTAAATGTTCAAAAGTAGGATCTATTGCAGCCAGCCAGCCACAACTAATAACCTTTATCAGCAAAGGATACACAAAACAATAGTCACTTCCAAAATAAAACCTCTATGACGGGTACACTGTTGCAAGAGGCAGAAAAAAGGAAGATAGAATATGAAGGGAAAATTGCAGCATTAGTTATTAACTTAGAAGCAAATGGGTCCCCATTCTATTTATCTTCATGGCACTTAAGTCCCCAAACTATCATTTCCATAGCACCATGGTTATGGTTAATGTACACTGTCCAATTGATCATAACTTGTAAAAAAGGTCAATTTTCAGGGGGTAAAATGGTAAACACTTGATTTAAAAAATAATAATAAATAAATAAATAAACCCCACAAAAGACGAAATAGAAAGAGAAAAGAAAGATGTTGCTGCAACCTATAAAAGGTAGAGGACTTGGATGAAAAAAGAAACAGAACAGTAACACATTTACTACTAAGTGAATATATTGGGGATTAATGCAGGATTTTTCCCAAAAAGAAATGGGGAGGAACATAAGAAGCTAAATGGATCCAGATCACAAGATAATTATCGTACGCGACATTAACCCCTTACCAAAAGCATCACCTTGCTAAAATAAGTTGCACATGTTATCATCTTCCTAAAATAAGTTGCACATAAGTTAAGAAAAATGACTGCAGGATAGGAGCCAGGAACAACCCTTAGAACGCATCCTGAAAAAAAAAATGATAATTAACACCTAAACTAATGATCAAACATTACCTGTCCTTCAACTTTGGGTCATGAATTCTCGGGCACACCCCTGGTACAAAGGGAGACAAAAGAAACTTTCAGCAAAAAACACAATTATTGTAGTAATAAAACCATTGGCTAAAATGTAAAAAGAGTAGATTCTCAGAATTCAATTTCTTTAATTTTTATATAAACTTTCTCAATAGGTGAAAATTAAAAATTAAGCATCTTTATGAAGGTACAAGAATTAAAACATTACCTAGATCGCTCCGAGTGTTAACAAAAAGATCATGGGGGCAGAATTGAACCATATAGAATGCACAAACTTCCTTATCATCCCACCTAATTTCCTTGTATCCCTTTCTCTCTTCTTCAGTCAAATTTCGTCCTACAAAAACAATAGCAACAGAAGAGGTAATAAGAACAGGCATTCAACATTGCTTTGGCAAGGTAGAAAGTCAATGGCAGAAAACGAAACACATAAATTTAAAATGGAGGCTCTTAAAAAATGTCATGGTTCCATTGTCTATGAGATGTCAAATCAGTGAAAATCAATCAAGAAAAGACCCAATTCAGATGATTTACATAGTTCAGACTGTGCCTGCCGATGTTGGAAAACTCCAAATCGGATTTCTGGGATATATTAGTTCACATTCTCTTTGATAGTCCAAATTACATCGCTCAAATTTGATCTCGCCAATTGAAGTTCTAGGGTTTTGGAAGTATATTGATCTAAATTTTATCCTCACAAGAAAATTGATTACATTTTAATGAAAATTAAGGAACGTAGCCTAGAATTGAGAATTGATAAATTAGGGTTTAAGGAAAAGTGCAAACCTGTGCCCATGAGTTCATCAAGCAAAGCTCTCTGAGCATCCATGGTTTACAGATTGGAGATTCTGAGGTTAACAGCAATATTAATGGTGTTATAAAACACAATAACAAATCTTGCTGCGATGAGAAACCTTAGATTTATGGACAGAGAATTGAATGTTCGAGAAATTAGGACTAACGTGCCCGGTTTATAAAGCTTCTGAGCTTGTTTGGCTAATAATAGAAAGATTAATTTCATATACGGTCCCTGAATGTTCAACGAAATCTCAATTGGTCATTATTATTATTATTTTCCCCCCAAACCCAAACCTCCGCCCCCCAACAACCCCCACACACAAAAAAATAATAATAATAAATAAATAAA
>NW_019234429.1:0-2362 GCF_002742605.1 Olea europaea var. sylvestris
ATTAGACTAGCAATTCGCAAAAGTTGAACAAATCGTAAGGTATCATGAAATCAAAAGCCACTTTTCATTGACTCGATTCCAATTGAATTAGACGAGTAATTCGCCAAAAATAAACAAACCCCAAGTTTTCATGGAATCAATAGCCACTTTTCATTGGATCGATTCCAATTGAATTAGACTAGCAATTCGCAAAAAATGAACAAATTCGAAGGAATCATGAAATCAAAAAACCACTTTTCATCGGCTCGATTCCAATTGAATTAGACTAGCAATTTGCCAAAAACGAACAAACCTGAAGTTTTCATGACGTCAAAAACCACTTTTCGTTGGTTCGATTCCAGTGGAATTAGACTAGCAATTCGCAAAAAATGAACAAACCCAAAGTTATCATGAAATCAAAAGCAAATTTTCATTGGCTCGATTACAATCGAATTAGACTAGCAATTCGCCAAAAATGAACACACCTGAACTTATCATGAAATCAAAAGCCACTTTTCATTGGCTCGATTCCAATCTAATTAGACTAGTAGTTCGCTAAAAAAGAACAAACCAAAGTCATCATGAAATCAAAAACCACTTTTCATTTGCTTGATTCCATTTGAATTAGACTAGCAATTCGCCAAAAATTAACAAACCTGAAGTTATCATGAAATCAAAAACCACTTTACGTTTGCTCGATTCCAATCGAATTGGACTAGCAATCCGCCAAAAATGAACAAACCCAAGGTTATCATGAAATCAAAAGCCACTTTTCATTGGCTCGATTCCAATTTAATTAGACGAGCAATTCACCAAAAAAAAAAGCTCGAAGTTATCATGAAATCAAAAGTCGCATTTCATTGGGTCGATTCCAATCGAATTAGACTAGCATTTCGCCAAAAACAAACAAACGTGAGCTATCATGAAATCAAAAACCACTTTTCAATGGCTTGATTCCAATCGAATTAGACTAGCAAGTCCCCAAAAATGAACAAACTCGAATTTAACATGAAATCAAAATCCACTTTTCATTGGCTCGATTCCAATCGAATTAGACTAGCAATTCGCCAAAAATGAACAAACACGAAGTTATCATGAATCAAAAGCCAATTTTCATTGGCTCGATTCCAATTAAATTAGATGAGCAATTCGCCAAAAACCAACAAGCCCGAAGTTATCATGAAATCAAAAACTGCTTTTCAATGGCTCGATTCCAATCGAATTAGACTAGCAAGTCCCTAAAAATGAACAAACTCGAAGTTAACATGAAATCAAAAACCACTTTTCACTGGCTCGATTCCAATCGAATTGGACCAGCAATTCACTGAAAATGAACAAACACGAAGTTATCGTGAATCAAAAGCCACTTTTCATTGGCTCAATTCCAATTGAATTAGATGAGCAATTTGCCAGAAACAAACAAGCCCGAAGTTATCATGAAATCAAAAGTCACATTTCATTGGATCGATTCCAATCGTATTAGACTAGCAATTCAACAAAAACAAACAAACCCGAAGCTATCATGAAATCAAAATCCACTTTTCATCGGCTTGATTCCAATGGAATTAGACTAAGAAGTCCCCAAAAATGAACAAACTCGAAGTTAACATGAAATCAAAAACCACTTTCTCATTGGCTCGATTCTAGTCGAATCAGACTAGCAATTCACCAAAATGAACAAACCCGAAGTTATCATGAAATCAAAAACCACTTTTCATCGGCCCGATTCCAATTGAATTAGACTAGCAATTCACCAAAAATGAACAAACACGAAGTTATCATGACATCAAAAACCACTTTTCATTGGCTCGATTCCAATGGAATTAGACTAGCAATTCGCAAAAGTTGAAAAAATCGTAAGGTATCATGAAATCAAAAGACAGTTTTCATTGACTCGATTCGAATTGAATTAGACGAGCAATTCGCCAAAAACAAACAAACCCACAGTTATCATGGAATCAATAGCCACTTTTCATTGGATCAAATCCAATGGAATTAGACTAGCAATTCGCAAAAAATGAACAAATTCGAAGGTATCATGAAATCAAAAGACACTTTTCATTGTCTCGATTCCAATTGACTTAGACGAGAAATTCGCCAGAAACAAACAAACCCGAAGATATCATGAAATCAAAAGCCACTTTTAATTGGCTCGATTCCAATTGAATTAGATGAGCAATTCACCAAAAATAAACAAACCCAAAGTTATCATGGAATCAATAGCCACTTTTCATTGGCTCGATTCCAATGAAATTAGACTAGCGATTCGTAAAAAATAAACAAATTCGAAGGTATCATGAAATTAAAAGCCAGTTTTCATTGGCTCAATTCCAATTAAATTAGACGAGCAATTGGCCAAAAACAAACAAACCCGAAGTTATCA
>NW_019234430.1:0-2362 GCF_002742605.1 Olea europaea var. sylvestris
CTGGACAGCTTTTAGTATTTTGGTCATAACTTTCTCTCCTGATCTCCGATTGAAGTGAATCAAAGTTCATTGTGAATAAAACTAAAAGATCTACACTTTTGATAGAAATAGGCTTCCTCAAATTCTGATGTTTACTATGTCAAAAATGGATCTCAAGCAGATACTAAAAATCACGTGCATAGCTTTTTCGCCTGAAAGTTGATACTTGATAATACTTCGATCCTATTTCACCTCGTGACTCCTTTCCTCATCCGATTGACCTCTAACACTCTTGAATCTTCATTCCATTTCCCGTCTCATCTATGAATTATTTGCAACTTGGTCCCCGAACTTTCAGTTTAATTCATTTTAGTCCCTTTGCAATTCCTTCTTCTTCCAATCATCTTGTATTGCTTTCAAGTTCATACTTAGCATATTTGCATTCCCGAGTTGTCTTTTAGTTCAACTTTCGAATATTTGCATCCTTAGTCCCTGAACTATCACTTTGCTCCATTTTAGTCCTTTTTCGGCTCTCTTCTCCTAAATTCCACTATTTCCATAGAAACACCTACATTGCATGAATTCAATGAGATTAAGTCACAATTCAATCATTTTATCCATGTTTAAGTCATGTTTGTGAACCAAATAAGTGTGTAAAAACATACTTATCACCGCACTAGGGGTAACTTTTTCATTTGTCGCGACGGTGTCGGAATGGGCCGAAATTCGGCAGGATGACTGGAACCGGCTTGCGAAATTGGACTTGGGGCACAAACCTGGGATCACGGGATTTTAGCCAAATTCCTTCGTTTAGGCCTCCGAATAGTTGATTTTCCTATTAATTATGTCAGGTTGAAGAAGTGTTGGACAGAAAATTAATAAAGCAAAACCGCACCAGGGGCAATTTTGTCATTTGTCGCGACGATGTCGAAATGGGCCGAAATTTGATAGGTTGATTGGAAACGGCCCGAAAAATTATCCTCAGGGTATAGACTCGGGATCACGGAATTTTAGCTAAATTCCTTCGTTTGGGCCTCCAAATAATTAATATCCGTATTAATTATGTCGGGTTGATGAAGTGCAGTACCAAAAATTAACAAAGAAAAACCGCACCAGTGGCAATTTTGTCATTTGTTGCGACGATGTCGGAATGAACCGAAATTTAGCAGGTTGACTGGAAACGGCCCGCAAAATTGGACTTAAGGCATAGACCCAAGATCACGGGATTTTAGCCAAATTCATTCGTTTGGGCCTCCAAATAATTAATTTCCTTATTAATTATGTCAGGTTGAAGTAGTGTTGGACAGAAAATTAACAAAGCAAAACCGCACCAGGCGTAATTTTGTCATTTGTCACGACGATGTTGGAATGGGTCGAAATTTGACGGGTTGATTGGAAATGGCCCGCGAAATTGGACTAGGGGCACAGACCCGGGATCAAGGGATTTTAGCCAAATTCATTCGTTTGGGCCTCCGAATAATTAATTTCCTTATTATTTATGTCATGTTGAAGTAGTGCTGGACAGAAAATTAACAAAGGAAAATCACACCAGGCGTAATTTTGTCATTTATCGTGGCGATGTCAGAATGGGCCGAAATTTGGCAGGTTGATTGGAAACAGCCCGAGAAATAAGACTCGAGGTACAGACTCGGGATCACGGAATTTTAACCAAATTCCTTCATTTAGGCCTCCGAATAATTAATTACCGTACTAATTATGTCAGGCTGACTAAGTGCAGTACAGAAAATTAACAAAGAAAAATCGCACTAAGAGCAATTTTGTAATTTGTCGCGACGGTGTCGAAATGGGCCAAAATTTGGCAGGTTGATTGTAAACGGCTCACAAAATTGGGCTCAGTGCAGAGTCCCGAGATCAGGGGATTTTAGCCAAATTCCTTCGTTTGGGCCTCCGAATAATTAATTTTCGTATTAATTTTGTCAGGTGGAAGAAGTGCTGGACAGAAAATTAGAAAAGAAAAACCGCACCAGTGGCAATTTTGTCATTTGTTGCGATGATGTCGGAATGAACCGAAATTTGGCAGGTTGACTGGAAACGGCCCGCGAAATTGGACTTAAGGCATAGACCCAAGATCACGGGATTTTAGCCAAATTCCTTCATTTGGGCCTCCAAATAATTAATTTCCTTATTAATTATGTCAGGTTAAAGAAGTGCTGGACAGGAAATTAACAAAGCAAAACTGCACCAGGGGTAATTTTGTCATTTGTCGCGATGGTGTCGGAACGGTCCGAAATTTGGCTGGTTGATTGGAAACAGCCCGCAAAATTGGACTCGGGGCACAAACCCGGGATCATACGATTTTAGCTAAATTCCTTCGTTTGAACCTCCGAATAATTAATTTCCTTATTAATTATGTCTGGTTGAA
>NW_019234431.1:0-2362 GCF_002742605.1 Olea europaea var. sylvestris
AATACTCGAGAAAACATCTAGAATTTTAATTTCGGCAACTAAGGTTACCAAGCTTTTAACTGAAGGACATTCTGGGTATTGGGGAAGTTTGTACCAACTCAGTGCATACAAAGCTATTATCCCATCATCAATAACCATTGTCCAAGAATTTCAGGATATATTTCTTGAGGACTTACCTGGCTACCACCTGATCGAGAAATTGAGTTCGACTTAGAGATAGAACCAGGTACTCACCTTATATCCAAAGCTCCACACCGAATGGCCCCCTCTGAACTTAAGGAATTAAGAAACCAATTAGATGACTTGCTAAAGCGAGAATTCATCCAACCAAGTTTGTCTCCATGGGGTGTTCCAGTTCTTTGTGTTAAAAAAAAGGATGGATCCTTACGACTTTGTATCAATTATCGGGAACTTGATAAGATCACTATTAAAAACAAGTACACGTTACCCCATATTGATGATCTATTGGATTAGCTACAAGGTTCTGCGATTTTCTCGAAAATAGATTTACGATCTGGATACCATCAATTGAAGATTAAAAAGGAAGGCGTTCCTAAGTCCGCATTTCACACTCATTATGGGCATTTAGAATTTCTTGTAATGCCATTTGGACTGACAAATGAACTAACAGTATTTATGGACCTAATGAATCAAGTCTTCAAGGACTATCTGGACAAATTTCTCATTGTAGTCATTGATGATATTTTAGTCTATTCAAAATCTTGAGATGATCATGTAAACCATCTTCGTACTGTCTTGCAGATTTTAAGAGAAAAAAGCTTTATGCTACATTCTCAAAATGTGAATTTTGGTTGGAAAAAGTGGTGTTTTTAGGACACATTATCACCAAATAAGGAATCTCGGTAGATCCTAGTAAGATTGATGCAACTCTTAAATGGGCATAACCAACTACGCCTATTGAAGTATGTAGTTTTCTCGGGTTAGCTGGGTACTATAGACGATTTGTACACAACTTCTCGAAGATTGCTTCTCTTTTGACTTGGCTCACATGGAAAAAGATTCTATTCAGATGGACAAATGAGTGCAAGAAGAGTTTTCAAGAACTTAAAACACGGCTTACTATTGCACCCATTTTCACTATTCCTAATGGAGCAGGAGGATTTACGATTTATAGTGATGCCTCAATAAATGGGTTAGGTTGTGTGTTGACAACATGGTAAGGTAATTGCATATGTCTCCAAACAACTAAAATCTTTTGAACTAAATAATCCTATACATGATTTAGAATTGGCAGCCATTGTCTTTGCACTTAAAATATGGCGCCACTATCTTTATGGAGAAAAATGTAAGATCCTCATAGACCATAAGAGCTTAAAGTACTTCTTTACCCAAAAAGAGTTGAATATGAGACAAAGAAGATAGTTGGAATTAATCAAAGATTATGATTGTACCATTAGTTACCATCCATGAAAAACAAATGTAGTTGCTAACGCACTAAGCAGAAAACTTTCCCACCAAGAGACATTTGACCAATCAAGTGAAGACTGAGAATGTTCCCGATTAAAAGAAAAATGACCGAAAGGAAAATGATTAACCACTCTTATTGTACAATCAACCATCATGGAAAAAATTAAAGAAGGTCAGAAGAGCGATTCTTTTGCTACTAAAATTCAACAAAACTTAGCAAGCGAAAAACCAACAGATTATCGTATTTCAGATCAGAGAATTCTCTATATAGACATCGAATATATGTACCTGATATAAACGAATTACAGGACGATATTCTATATGAAGCACATTCAACTCCTTATACTGCTCACCCTTGAACCAACAAATTATACCACGACGTTAAAACATTGTATTGGTGGTTGGGTATGAAACGTCAAATTGATGAATTCATAGCCAAATGCTTAACCTATCAACAAGTAAAAATAGATTAACAAAGACCAGCAGCGTTGCAATAACCTTTACAAATTTCAGAATGGAAATGAGAACAGATTACAATGGATTTTGTGTGTGGTCTACCCAAGGTTACAAAGGGTTATGATGCTAAATGTGTTATAATAGATCGACTAACTAAGTCTGCACACTTTTTCTTACCTATTCAAATAAAAGAAAGATTATGATATAGATTACTCGCTGAATAAGTATATTCACATTACGTTTTTTTAATATTTTATTGTAGATGATCACTATTGAATATATTGACTTTACCTCGAGCGAATGGATGATTTCGGAAGATGGCCGGTATTGTGTGAATGTCAAAGCAGTCCAAATGTGGATGACGTATCTAGAATTTTCATGCTTCCACCACTTTGTAGGATCCCATTACTATATTAACTAATTCGGGGCCACTATGTAGTATAAATAATAGTGCAAATTGGTTTGTTATGGTTGTGAG
>NW_019234432.1:0-2362 GCF_002742605.1 Olea europaea var. sylvestris
TCTATGTAATCGGCTCTAAACTTGTTCTTAATTTGCAACCTTTTCCATGCTATATGAATGAAATGTTTCCTCATTTTCTTGGCTTCTTGATTCTCTAGATTACCAAGGTATGATTCTGCCTCTTCTTTTCAATCTTCTCTCTAAATTTAAATTCTTGTGGAAAATTATATGTTACATCACGTGTATTTCTGTTTCCAAATTAGATTTGTTTTTACGATTGAGCTTCAGAGATCCCGGGTTTGGCAGTAATATTTATCAGATTCTTCGGCTTTTTCAAGTCTTTCTCGTTCTTTTTCTTTCTCACGATTTGGGGCATATTCATATATTTGTTTAATTTTGCCTCTCTAAGGAGTTTACGTTAATGCCTATCGCATATTTTGCTTAACTTGCATTATATACAAGTCTCTGAATATCATGAATACATGGTTCTGATTTAGTAGCTCGCTTCTTTATGTTTACAGCATTAGATTACTTCGTGGGCTGTCTATTGCATTTTGGGAATATTGAGTTACTGTTCTATTGGGGTGTTATAGAGTTTTCTCCAGTGTTACAGAACAACTTATCAATGGATTCAAGGGGGGCTCCGAATGAATTAATGGATACCAGTTACAAAGTGAATTGTCAAAAGTTACTTTCGATAAACAGATCATACAACACATTGGACATGAATTGATTGTTGGAAAAAATGGGTTGAGTGGCTAACTTTGGCAAAAAATTTGAGTGGGACCCGGTTGGTTATTTTGGAAATTCAAGATTGATTTGTGTTCTCCTCCGTGAGAACATCGAAATCGTGTATTGACTTGCCAAAAATAATGTTCGGGTAAAGGAGTTTATATTGTTGGAAGGGAAACTATTTAAGGTTTGTCCCACATAGGAAAATTATGAAAACAAATATCACCTTAAATAGGATTGCACTTTGGAATGATTTGATCATGTGTAGCATAGAGACTCTCTTTACTTGCGCGTGTAGGGGGCAAATCGAACCGAAATAAACTTCGGATATGGAAATTGGCCTCTTAATAGAGCTTACATTTTGATAATTTTTTTCCTCCAACTAACCATTTGAATGCAGAAACTATTGAAACTCCTATATTGATTGTCATTACAATACAAGTTAATGGCATTCATGGGATCAAGCCTTTATAAATAACCCGGTTTCTAACAATCCTACACAAGTAAAAAACCAAGGGAAGAAACTATACAATACACTCTCTGCATAATTTTATAGAATTCAAATTCTACTAGTCATCCATTGTATCCTAGGAGATAGACGTCCAATTTAATCCTCAAGCACCTACAGTCATGTTGTAAGTCAAGCTGTGGTTCCAACAACTGGCCATACTATTACTGTTCCGATTACTTATGCAGAAAACCTGAAGAAATTCAATGGCTTGAATTTCAAGAGGTGGCAACAGAAAATGTTATTTTACCTGACCACGTTGAATCTTACTGGATTCTTGACTGAAACTACTCCAAAACTCAATGAGAGTAAAGGAGATGTTCAAGCGATCGGTGCGGTTGATGTTTGGAAATATTCGGATTTTCTATGCCATAACTTCAATATGAACAGCTTAGCAGACTCGTTATACAACGTGTATAGTACTTTGGAAATTGTTAAGGAGCTATAGAAGTCATTGGATAAAAAATATAAGACTGAGGATGTCGAAGCCAAAAAATTCATTATTGGCCGATTCTTGGATTATAAGATAATGGACTCCAAAACATAATCAGTCAAACGCAAGAACTTCAATTGATTCTTCACGAGATTCATGCCGAAGGGGTGATTTTGAGTGAAATCTTCTAAGTGGCTGCAATTATTGAAAAATTGCCCCTCGCATGAAAAAATTTCAAGAATTACCCTAAGGGCAAACGAAAGAAAATGAACATCGAAGAATTGATTGTTAGATTTCGAATTGAAAAAGACAACAGAAGTTCAGAAAAGAAGGGGTTCAATCCTATTATGGCTAAAGCCAATGTTGTTGAGCACGGTCAAAGTTTTAAGACTTTAAAGAACAATTCTAGGACATCTAATGGCAAAGGTACTAAGCTGAGACCGAAAGGAGGCATTTCTAAAAAGAAATTTCAAGAAAAATGCTTAAATTGTGACAAAGTGTGCCACAAGTCTTCGAAGTGCAGATTGTCAAAGAAAAATAATAAAGAAGCAGATGTGGTTGACTAAATGGCACATGAAGTATCAGAAATGAATCTCGTAGCAGTCATTTCTAAAGTGAACATAATGGGTTCTAACCCAAAATAATGCTGGATTGATATCGATGCTACACGACATGTGTGCTCTGATAAAGAGTTGTTTGCTGCGTTTGAATCAATTGAGAATTGAGAGAAGTTGTTCATGGGAATTTTA
>NW_019234433.1:0-2361 GCF_002742605.1 Olea europaea var. sylvestris
CAATTTTGCGTTGTTAATTTTCTGTCCAACAATTCTTGAACCTGACATAATTAATATTAGAATTAATTGTTTGGAGGCTAAAACGAAGGAATTTGGCGAATATCCCGTAATACCGGGGTCTGTGCCCCGACTCCAATTTTTGGGGCCGTTTCCGATCAGCCTGCCAAATTTCGGCCCATTCCGACACCGTCTCGACAAATGACGAAATTGCCCTCGGTGCGATTTTGCGTTGTTAATTTTCTGTCCAAAAATTCTTCAACCTGACATAATTAATACGGAAATTAAGTACTCGGAGGCCTAAACAAAGGAATTTGGCTAAAATTCCCGGGATCTCGGGTCTTTGCCCTGACTCCAATTTCTCGGGCCGTTTCCCATCAACCCGCCAAATTTTGGACCATTCCGACCCCGTCGCGACAAATGACGAAATTGCCCATGGTACGGTTTTTCTTTGTTAATTTTCTGTCCAACACTTCTTCAACCTGACAAATTAATACGAAAATTAATTATTCGGAGGCCTAAACGAAGGAATTTGGCTAAAATCCCATGATCCCGGGTCTATGCCCCGACTCCATTTTTCCTGGCCATTTCCAATCAACCTGCCAAATTTCGACCCATTCCGACACTGTTGCGACAAATGACAAAATTTCCCCTCGTGCGATTTTTCTTTGATAATTTTCTGTGCAACACTTCTTCAGTCTCACATAAATAATACGGAAATTAATTATTCGGAGGCCTAAACGAAGGAATTTGGCTAACATCCCATAATACCGGGTCTATGTCCAGAGTCGAATTTCTCGGGCCGTTTCCTATCAACCTGCTAAATTTCTACCCATTTCGACACCGTCGCGACAAATGACGAAATTACCCCTGGTGCGGTTTTTCTTTGTTAATTTTCTGTCCAACACTTCTTCAACCTGACAAAATTAATACGGAAATTAGTTATTAGGAGTCCTAAATGAAGGAATTTGGCTAAAATCCCATGATCCTTGGTCGGTGCCCCGAGTCCAATTTCTGTGGTCGTTCCCAATCAACCTGCCAAATTTTAGCCCATTCGGACACCGTCGCAACAAATGACGAAATTGCCCCTGGTACGGTTTTGCGTTGTTAATTTTCTATCCAACAATTCTTCAACCTGACATAATTAATACGAGAACTAATTATTCGAAGGCCTAAACGAAGAAATTTGGCAAACATCCCGTAATACTGGGTCTTTGCCCCGACTCCAATTTCTAGGGCTGTTTTCGATCAACCTGCCCAATTTTGGCCCATTCTGACACCGTCGCGACAAATGATGAAATTGCCCCCGGTGCAGTTTTGCGTTATTAATTTTCTGTCCAACAATTCTTCGACCTGACATAATTAATACGGAAATTAATTATTTGGAGGCCTAAACGAAGGAATTTGGCTAAAATTTTCGGGATCTCGGGTTTGTACCCCAACTCCAATTTCTCGGGCCGTTTCCAATCAACCCGCCAAATTTTGGGCCATTCCAAACCCGTCGCGACAAATGACGAAATTGCCCCTGGTACGGTTTTTCTTTGTTAATTTTCTGTCCAACACTTCTTCAACCTGACATAATTAATGCGGAAATTAATTATTTGGAGGCCTAAACGAAGGAATTTGGCTCAAATTCCAGGGATTTCGAGTCTGTGCCCTGACCCCAATTTCTCGGGCGTTTCCAATCAACCTGTCAAATTTTGGCCCATTCCCACACCGTCGCGACAAATGACGAAATTGCCCTTGGTACGGTTTTTCTTTGTTAATTTTCAGTCCAACACTTCTTCAACCTGACATAATTAATACGGAAATTAATTATTCGGAGGCCTAAACGAAGGAATTTGGCTAAAATTCCCGAGATCTCAGGTCTGTGCCCCGAATCCAGTTTCTCGGCCCGTTTCCAATCAACCTGCCAAATTTCGGCCCATTCCGACACCGTCGCGACAAATGAGAAAATTGCCCCTAGTGTGATTTTTCTTTGTTAATTTTCCGTCCAACACTTCTTCAGTCTGACATAATTAATACGAAAATTAATTATTCGGAGGCCTAAACGAAGGAATTTGGCTAACATCCCATAATACCGGGTCTATGCCCGGAGTCGAATTTCTCGGGCCGTTTCCAATCAACTTGCTAAATTTCGGCCCGTTTCGACACCGTCGCGACAAATGACGAAATTACCCCTGGTGCGATTTTTCTTTGTTAATTTTCTGTCCAACACTTCTTCAACCAGACAAAATTAATACGGAAATTAATTATTCGGAGTCCTAAATGAAGGAATTTAGGTAAAATCCCGTGATCCCGGGTCGGTGCCCCGAATCCAATTTTTGGGGCCGTTCCCAAACAACCTGCCAAATTTTAGCCCAT